>NC_068994.1:14251519-14252611 GCF_001194135.2 Octopus bimaculoides
TCGTGCGGGTGACACGTAAAAGCACCCACTACACTCTCTGAGTGGTTGGCGTTAGGAAGAGCATCCAGCTGTAGAAACTCTGCCAAATTAGATTGGAGCCTGGTGTTGCCATCCGGTTTCACCAGTCCTCAGTCAAATCGTCCAACCCATGCTAGCATGGAAAGCGGACGTTAAACGATGATGATGATGATGAGGAGGAGGAGGAGGAGGAAGTATATTAGAGTAAAGGGCGAAATGTTTTAGCATTTGGAAAGCAAAAGAATAGTAAATTAATAAGTCATATAAGAAGATAAAGGAAGGAGGTCAAAACATAAAGTAGGTTAAATTTAATGATAGCAAGCGTAGCGGGACGATGATGAGAAAGATATCAAAAGGATCGGCGACCATAAAAACTAACATAAATCTCAATAGATTACTTAGAAGTTTTATTTATTTTTGGCTTGTTACCATCCTAGATAGAAATCATATTATCATCTCAGTCAAATCGTCCAACCCATGCTAGCATGGAAAGCGGACGTTAAACGATGATGATGATGATGATTATTATTACCCTGCATGTATAAGCAAAAGCAGGGTATTGTAGTCGCTCATCTTTGTCTGTCTGTGTTTTTGCAAAATTACTGGAAAACGGTCAGACGGATTTTTTGGACTTTTCCCTTTCTCCTTACTGATGAAGAGCTATGCCCGAAATGTCAAACTCTCTTTTCACCGAGCGTCAAGCTAATACACTTCACGTGCACATCCTCCTGTTGTCCCTTAATGTAAGTTGTTTATTTGAATTGACTATATATCTCTTTTAATTGTTTCAGTCATTTGACTGCGGCCATGCTGGAGCAGCGCCTTTAGTCGAGCAAATCGACCCCAGGACTTATTCTTTGCAAGCCTAGTACTTATTCTATCGGTCTCTTTTGCTGAACCGCTAAGTTACGGGGACATAAACACACACACACACACACACACACATATATATATATACACATACATACATATATATGTATATATACATATATATATACATACACACACACACATATACATGTATATATATGTATATATATACATATACACACACACATATATACGTATATATAT
>NC_068994.1:14252775-14256153 GCF_001194135.2 Octopus bimaculoides
ATATATATATATATATATATATATATATATATATATATATATAGATATATGATAGGCTTCTTTTAGTTTCCATCTACAAAATCTACTCACAAAGCATTGATCAGTCTGATTGATGCTATGGTAGAAGACACTTGCCCAAGGTGCCACTCAGTGAATCTGAACCTGTAACAATGTGGTTAGGAAACAAACTTCAAACCACACAGCCACTTCTGCACCTTCAACAAGAAATGTTAAATACCAACTGACAAACATTTAATTGTGATGTGTGTGTGTGTGTGTGTGTGCGCGTGCGTGTGTGTGTTTGTGTTCTTATTGCTATTGATGTTCATTCATTTTGCGTGCTAAGGTATTTCTGTGTCCATTTGTAAATGTGAGTATGAAAAACTATGAGTTGTGTATGATCATTAGTGGATTATGTGAAACATTAGTGCTTAGGCGTCACTCAGAGAATAAACAATGATTTCAGAAACAGTATGTAAGTAAATATTGAATTACTTTTCTAAATACTCAAAACATTCTTCCAAATATTGGATTACCGAATGAAACAGTACATACAATCCTAGAAACGACAATAACAACACTAGTAATCATTATAATTTCTAACATAGACAGAAAACCAGAAATTTGTGTGGTAGGGAAACAGTTTACTATGTTGATTCTAGTAACTGGTTGGTACTATATTTCATTGATTCCCCCCACCCCAAAAAAAAAGATGAAAGGTGAAGTTGATCTTAGAATGCAAAGAGCCAAAACAAACTATGAAAGACATTTTCTTTGATGCTCTCATCAATCTATCAATTCACCACCCTAAAATGCTGTAGTGTTTCAGCTAATCCATAATAGTAATAATAATAATAATAATAATAATAATAATAATAATCCTTTCTACTAAAGGCACAAGGCCTGAAATTTTGGGGAAGGGGGGCTGGTCAATTACATCGACGCCAGTACTCAACTGGTACTTATTTTATCGACCCTGAAAGGATGAAAGGCAAAGTTGACCTCAGTGGAATTTGAAATCAGAACTTGTTAAGCATTTTGCCCAGCATGCTAATGATTCTGCCAGCTTGCCAACCTAACAACAACAACAACAACAATAATAATAATTGTGTGCATATCGAACTAGGTGGCTTACAGAGATACCTATCGCAAAATAAGGGAACTTTGCTAGTGTCAGTTAGGGATGACGGAGTATCAAACTCCATGATCACATGACTGGGAAGCGGGCTTCTCAACTATGCAGCTAAGACTCTTCCTATGACAGCCACGCCTACAGCTATACACATCTGCTTTCCATGCTGGCATAGGCTGGATGGTTTTGTTTTGGAGCTGGCTTGCTTTATTGGTGCTTCTGGAGAGATTACAATTTTTTCTTTGGTGGCATATTCTTTTCCAATATTTTAAAATCTTGCTTCTATTTATTATCCCCAACCTTATTACATTTTGAAATTGAATCAGGAAATATCTCTAAGCTACTTGAGTGAAGGAAATAACAAACTAATGGACTGCTTAGTCTTATTTATAAACAACTTCCGGAATTAACAAAAAATCTTAATTCAAAACAGATTTTCCTTAATGTCTGGTAGATTTTGGTAACTCTTCCTCTCTTTCTTTCTTTCTTTCTTTTTAAAATATCTTTTTACCTTAAATTACTAGGGTGTTTTGTATATATAAATGACAAGCTGGAACAGGTATGAGGAAAAGGAAATTTTTGTATAGATATCATCAGTATCAACATCATCAGCTTAACATTCACTTTTCCATGCTTGCATGGATCAGACAAAATTTGTTGAGGGAGATTTTCTAAAGTCGGATGCACTTCTTCTTGCCAACCATTTTTTTTTTTAAAGCCTGGTACTTGCTGTATTGGTCTCTTTTTGTTGAATCGCTAATTTATAGAAACATAAACACACCAAGTCCAATTGTCAAGCTGGGGTTGCTCTGTTACTCTGTTACTTGTTTCAGTCATTTGACTGCGGCCATGCTGGAGCACTGCCTTTAGTCGAGAAAATCGACCCCAGGACTTATTCTTTGTAAGTCTAGTACTTATTCTATTGGTCTCTTTTTGCCGAACCGCTAAGTTACGGGGATGTAAACACACCAGCATCGGTTGTCAAGCGATGGTGGGGGGACAAACACAGACACACAAGCACACATACACATATATACGACGGGCTTCTTTCAGTTTCTGTCTACCAAATCCACTCACAAGGCTTTGGTCGGCCCGATGCTATTGTAGAAGACACTTGCCCAAGGTGCCACACAGAAGGACTGAACCCGGGTGATGATAAATAGAACACAAACATGTCCATAACCAAATATGTTTGTATAGGAGACTAGAAATGAGGAACACCGCTTGTAAGACAGTGACATGATCATTTATGACTATTGTCATCATTAATGAAATAGAGAGAGTAATAATATGTAATAATAATAATAATAATAACAACAATGAACTTATTGTATACAGCGCTCAGGTGCACTACAACTCATTAGAAAAAGTAACCAAAACTGTATGAATAGTACATAGAATAATGCACAGGAAGGGAACAGTGAATAAGTTTGTTTTCTTGATTTTGTAAGCATGTCCATGAGTATTAGCCATATGGAATTAAAAAAAGGTGTCCAAAGTTGTTGTTGGAAAGATCATAGATAATCTTGTGGGTGTCAGCCAAGTCAGTTGCCAGAAGTCAGAGCCTTAATGTATCCCTACCCAGGGAAGCAAGATGTTCAGAGTATGATCGATGCTTGACAGCATTTCTGAACATTTTCCTGGAGAAAACATTTTCCTGCATAAAACTTTAAAAAATCTTCAATAAATAAAGATTAATCAATCTACTTTAGTAAGTAAACATTATGTAGCAGTTTGGGTAAGGACTTTGGTCATGAATGACCATGGGATTGCACCTAGAAAATTCCCCTCCAAGGCACAAGTCCAGGCAAGGTTGTGTATGGAAGACTAGAAGTTACCCATGCATACCAAGCTCCCCTCTCCACACCACCGATGTCATCCAAGGGAAAGGCAAAGGCTGATACAGCTTGGCACCTGTGATGTCACAACTCATTTCTACAGTTGAGTGAACTGAAGCAATGTGAAATAAAGTGCCTTGCTCAAGAATACAACACACAGCCCAGTCTAGGAATCGAACTCTCTACCTCATGATTGTGAGTCCAATGCTCTAACCACTGAGCCATAAACCTTCACATGTAGTAGTGTATTTTCTTATTCATAAATTTAACTAGCAGAGATACCCAGCATTGCTCAGGATTAAAATGGTGCAGTTTGTATGTATATCTTTCCTTTCCTGAGCGTCCAATAATACTATCCATATCACGTCCTCACCTTGTTGTTTTTTTGTTTTTTTGTTATTGTGTTTT
>NC_068994.1:14256163-14261154 GCF_001194135.2 Octopus bimaculoides
CAGGAAAGTGCAGCATTGGCGACAAAACATTTGTGGAGTAAATGTTAAAGCTTTGCATAAATGGCAAGTTGAGTTTAGCACACCAGCTTGTAAAAAATTATCATTTTATAAGAATGGGATGGATCATATCTGAAAGCAGCTCCAGGTACTGTGAAGAATGAATTTGTATGTGATCTGTTTCTGAGAGCTGTTCTGTTGGACCTCTGTGTAATCTGGCATACTAAACATTGTTTTAAAGATTCAGCATTAAGTGCTGCAGCATGCCTTTGCTGATCTTGGAGAAACCTCATCTCTCTTCTCTCTTGAGACTCAATTTGACGTGCTACAGCATTCGTTTGCTGATCTCAAGAAAGTCTCCTCTCCCTTCTGTCTTGAGACTGTATTTAACATGCTGCAGCATGCGTTTGGTGATCTTTTGAAAGTGTCATGTCCCTTCTGTATTGAGACTCCATCTGACATGTTGCAGCATCATGCCTTTGCTGACGTTGAGAAAGTCTCATGTCCCTTATCTTTTGAGACTGTCACCTTCGGTTTTCTGCACTCCTCCTTGCCTTATTGGTGTTTCTGGAGAGATTACATTTTTTCTTTGGTGGCATATTCTTTTCCAATATTTTAAACCGAAATTACATACATAGAAAAAAAAAAAAATTCATTAATATCTATTTTTGTAAGCAGTTGTATGTATGTAGTATGTATATATTTTTGTATGCAGTGTAAAGTAACCAAACATAAGCAAATTGTAAATACCTTGCAACTGCTGCAATAATTATGAACTGTTAATGGAACGGTAGATGTGTACTTTCATATAACTTGGACCTTCCACAAAATTGATTTTTGTCAAGAGTTTGTGTAGATGTATGTGTGTGTTTAATAATGTAGGTAACGGGCATGCAAACATAAACACACTCACAGATACATACACATTCATATACAAAATGTGATGATATACACACATACACTCTCACAGACAGACACATACATGTAGTAAGAGAGACACCTACAGACATACATTCATGCATGTCAGTCATCATATGTGTATATGTATGTGTAGGTGTTTGTGTGTGTTTAATAGCATACCTAACACGGAAACACACATAGTCAGAGAGACATACACACTCATACACTCAGTGACACATACGCACTCATATATGTGATGTCGGCATGGTTTGAAATGTCCTTTACTATCTCATATGCATCGAATTTGCAAACACACACAATCATGAAAGAATAAAAGTGAAACAATATTACACAGCAGTTTTCGCTAGAGTGAGAAATGTAAATAGTATATTTAAATAGATAGAGTACTTTTTTCATAGTCAGTTTTTCACATTACATGGGAGCTCTAGGCAAAATGTTATAGTGCATGACCATCCATGACTCATAAGTAATGTGTGTGTAAAGTTTGATGAAAATTGGTTGAAAACTGTAGAAATGCATATGTAACACACACACAGACATGGTTATGTGGTAAGCCTGAAATTTTATGGTATTCTAGGAAATTACATTAAACTATGTAATAGATGATATAGAGTAAGTGGTACGACTTCCCTCACTTCCCTCGTCATTGATTCATTTCCTTGACCCAGTTTTTAGTCCTGATTGTTAACCACTTGTATTTCTACTTCCACAGCACTAAAGGCTTGAAAAAAAAACACCAAACAAGTGGCATAATAAAAATTTTCTCACAAAATATTTTCCCTTATAAATCTGTGTCCTTGAAGCTACAGAAAAATCAAATTCAAAATTACACTATACAATTTATGCGAATAAGTGTTAGTTGAGTAAGGAAAGCAGACATGAACCTATTTCTACTTATCAATCAAGTCATTTATATAATATTATCATTATTATTATTATTATTATCATTATTTTGGTTTGGCTCAAGTGCAGTCTTATTCCTGGTAGATTTATGTGGGTAGCAGGTTACTATCTGTAACCTTAGGTATCCACAAGTTTTCAGCAGTCTTTCAAATACTTAGAATCTTCCTGATAATCCTTGCTGTCCCTAAGAGGCAAACTTTCTGTAGGAGCTCTATCGGGCATCCTATTTCAATCTCCTTCAGCCATTTGGAAAATGTTTAGCCAATACCAAATAAAACAATTTTGGTATATTAGAAATTACTTGTTTTCCAAAGGGAATCATATAACATTCAATACAGCTAGAGCTATATATGTTATTCAAGTATGTATTTTTATTCCTAGAAATACATAGATACCTCTAGCTATACTGAACTAGCTATTCCCCCCACTCAAGAGACCCTAGTCTCTTATTCCACACTTGTTTTAGTGACAGTTTAATCCCTTCATCATGCAGCCAGGCCTTGAAATAGCAGTGAACCAAAATTCCAGCAGACATTTTCTTTCCTTTTAGTAATCTTTCACTCTTAAATATTACCATCAACTTAAACTTAGTTCTGTTTTCTGTAAACACACAAACTACAGTATATGTGCTTTCATGACTGTGTGGTCTTTACATGAAAAGTCTTTCTTTCTTTGATATCAACTGTACAGTTTCAACAAGATCAAAACAAAAAGTTTCACTCATATTTTCCTTCTAAGCTACAAAGCATGATGTTTTCTTTGCCCCAAAATGAAGACATGAAACAAATTTACCTTATCTACTCAGTCACATTGTACTTTCTAAGAATTCTTTGTTTTCTATTGTAGGCAGTTCATTTCTCACTATAAGTACATTCATCAGAAACTTCAATTAATAGAGTGAGATATCTTGGTTGACTTAACTATAACAAAGTTACAATGTAAACTAACATTTTTTCCCCTACATCTATAGATATAGAACATGCTTGCTTGTATATGAACTTTCATGTTTTTGACATTTCATTAAGACTTCTTACTTGGTTCAAATTCTGAAAAATTTCTCTGACACAGAAAATTCCTTCTCAGCAGCTCTTTACCATTAATGTCTATAAATTCCATAACTTTTAAGTTTGAAAACATCAATAGAGGGTTAGCATTTCCTCTTAAGAGCATTAGTAGCCATTATGACAATATTTGATAGAGGGTAAAATTACACCCTCTTACACCTATTTCTTTAACATATTTACAGCCTGATAAACAGACCCTTATAAAATAACAGTCTAACACAATTTTTGTCCTTGCGTAGCAACTGTTATTTCCTATTTGCTTACCCCTAGAAAGTATGAAAAATGGCTAATATTTCCTTCAAATTTTGCTTTTCTTACATTTATTCAAACCTCAAAGAACCCCTCTCAACACATGGCTATGATGTTTCCCTACTACTCCTGCTTGTGATCAGAGATGCACATATTGTCAGCCACTAAGGGACATGCTCAAGTGATTAAGGTCAAGCAACTGACAAGCAAATCTGTGGTATGGAGCAGAATATTTGCTACAATGATATTTCTGCTTCAGCAACTCAGTGCAGAATTTGCTTGAAATGTAATAAAAAATAAGTCAGTTTCAAAACATTGATGTCCAGGTCACAAAAACAAAGTTTGAAGGGAATAGTAGTCATTTCCTTTGATTTCGAGATAGAAGCAAATAAGATATAACACTTACTGACTGAAGACAAAATAAATAGATAAATAAATAAATAAATGAAAATTTTGTTACGCAGCGTTATTTTTGTTTCTTCTCTCTCTTGACATTCACTCTTTCCACATTTTCCCTATTTCTGTAACCCCGTTTGCTACAAATTTTACTATCACCCACCTTCATCAACTATCTTTGTTTAAACTATCACCATCAACTCTCTACCTATGTTGTTCAATATATCAACCAACCGACTGATCTCTTCTCTAACATGTTTATATATAAAAATAAATGCGCCCTTTTAAAGCCTAGCCAGACTTATGGGCCTGGTTTCCCGGTTTCTATGGCATATATGATCCCCAGATGGACGGGACGCCAGTCCATTGCAACATTACTCATTTTTGCCAGCTGAGCGGACTGGCGCAACGTGAAATGAAGTGTTTTGCTCAAGAACACAACGCGTCGCCCGGTCCAGGAATCGAAACTACAATCTTACGATCATGATGCTGACACCCTAACCACTAAGCCACGCGCCTCCACTAACATGCTTATATACAGTTAGCAAAACTCAACACAATAGATCTAGCGTAACATTTTCTGGCTTAGATTTCATACACTGAAATCTAATCTAGTAAATCACTTTTTCAAAATAGCTGCACCTATGCATTATGCACTCACATGTTTTGGTATTCATAATAGCAGCTGATTTTAGTAATGATGAGATTTCTTGCAGTCCTCAGTCAAATCGTCCAACCCATGCTAGCATGGAAAGCGGACGTTAAACGATGATGATGATGATGATGATGATTTAAGTTGCAGCTCTGATATAATTTGTATTTTAGCTACATAAAAAAAAAAAATAAAATAAAAAGTTTAAAAGTAAATATGGCATATTGACTGAGTCCCATAAACTGTAGGATTGCAGGAACACCACTAAAAATTATCTTTGTGAAGTCAATCTGATGTAAAGCCTACTTCGTGCAAACTATACTTGTAGCAGGGAATTCAATGAGCTGAGCATGCAATGAAGCATTGTTACTTTGGTCATGTTACCATTGCTTACTAGAGTCAGTTCTGCCACCCTGTGTAGTTCATGTTCATAGTTAGACTAAGCATCCTTTGGCTGGGAGTCTAAAATGCAACTTACTGGAGACCAGTGGTTCATAACATATTATTGCTTGGTGCTCCTTTACACCAAATGATTCGTCTTTCACAAATTTTGAAAAAAAAAACAGTAGATAGATTTTATCAAACAGAAACTAATTTTGTTTGTCCATTGTTAAATTATTTATGGAAATTACTAAAGAAGGAAAGACTTATATAACAAAATTATATTCGATCATGGTACATTGTCAGTTATGTTGTCAACTCAATAATAAAATGTCCTATTCATATCATAATCCTACAAAACTTCTTTTTTTTTTGAGAATGTGTTTAAAATGCTAGTATTGTACCTGTTTTAAATGCTTTAAAGCAAA
>NC_068994.1:14261329-14262325 GCF_001194135.2 Octopus bimaculoides
TATATATACAATGAGTGTCTTTCAGTCTCCATTGAGCAGATCCACTCAAAAGGCTTTGGTTGGCTCAGAGCCACAGCAAAAGACACATGCACATGATGTCACGCAATGGGATTGAACCTAGAGCCATATGGTTGGGAAGCAATTTTCTTACCATGCAGCCACAGTTGCACCTCTACACATGTAAGTTATTTATAAAACAGAACCAGTCATAAAAACTTCATGCTTGTTGGGAATACTATTACAACACTGCGAGTGTTAATTAGGCAATAAATATATAAAGTTGTTATTCTTGTTAAATAAATCAGTGCAAGTAATACATGTTATATCATTTGATATGGGTGGATATTACATTGATGTGTAACACATCGTGTTCATTCCTGGTGAATTTGATAGTTTGTTTTAATGATCAAAGTACTTATAGTTACGGCTCTCTCAGAGGTGGCATCATCATCACCATCAACATCACCACCATCAGTACCACCACAACCATCACCACCACCACCATCACCACCACCACCACCATTCTAATCCCTACCAGCACCACCATTGTCACCACCACCACCACCACCACCATTATAATCACTACCAGCACCACCATTGTCACTACCACCACCACCACCACCACCGCTACTATTATCACTGCTGTGATCAGTACTACTACTGCTGTCCCATAGCACCACTGCTACCACCACTGCCACCAAAAACATCAACCACCACCATCACTATGACCATTCCTATTACTACCATCAACAAAGACACTCATGCTAGGATTACCACAACACCTCCGCCATCCCTACCACGGCTGTTATGGCAACAACTCATGAAAGGAAGTAGAAAAAAACAAAAACAAACAAGAACAACATGCAACAACAAACATTTTTTTAAAAAAGCACTGTATGCTTCATAATAAGACTTACCACTTTAGAATGTGAGAGAAGTTGCAAGACGCCAGGTGTAACACGAGCCCAGAAGTCCATTACGTTGTCCGATGCAGTT
>NC_068994.1:14262524-14264842 GCF_001194135.2 Octopus bimaculoides
ATATATATATATATATATATATATATATATATATATACATATACAGGGTATGGACAGTATTTGAGGAGAGATTTATGGTTTTAAAAAAAGCTTATATAATAAGAGAAAAAAACTGTATTTTTATAAAAATAACATAAACATAAAGCTAAATTATCAGTTTAATAATTTCATTCCATAAAAATCACCATAAGCATCAATAACTGCCTCTATGTGGGGTCGAAATCGTTTACAAGCCCCGATTAAGGGGTCCTATATATGTTGATTATATTGACCCCAGTACTCAACTGGTACTTATTTCATCGAGCTTGAAAGGATGCAAGGTGAAGTTGACCTTGGTAGAATTTGAACTCCGAACATACAGATGGATAAATTGCCGCTAAGCATTTGTCCAGTGTGCTAATGATTCTGCCAGCTCATCAACTTAATTACACAATAATAATAGATTGAAATTATATGTGTTCCATGTATTTGTTGATTAGTTAACCTTTCCCTCTGATGGGTTTGTCTGACTGTACCTACTACAGCCATAAGAACAGCAATGATATGCCAACAAGATGTCACACAAACTGCTAAAATATAGCAGCCATATTTCCTTTATTATTCCCTACCATCTTGAAAAAAGAAGGGGCTCACTGGATAATGTAGCTCTCAACTGACTGGCATGAAGATTCTTACCAACAAACTAAACATCTAACTCGCCGACATCTCTTCTCTCTCATTGCCTTTTTGTCACTATAACAACTGAGGCTTCTGCTCCTCAAAGCCAGCTGGACTCGTATCACTTCCTCTCAAGAACATCTGACTCATCCATATTTCCTCTTCTCATTTTACATGTTCTCAACACACACACACACATTAACCACTATTCCCATTTCTGCTTCTCCTGAAAGTCAGTTTTGGCAGTTGTCAGCTTATAACTTTTCAAGCAAAACATTAACCACGGTCATACAGAGGGCCTGCAATGGCTATGGGCACAGTACCTTGCTTCAAACTGAACCAATAAAAAAATGAAAAAAGTAAATAAGAGGATACTCAATGCCCACAAGAAGAATGAGACAGATCTGAATGGATGATATGGTCATGATTGGAATAACTTTGATCTGAGGCCAAACAACAACAGCAACTCATTTTTTTGTTTTTAAAACATTTCATTTACGATCAGCAATAAATTGCATTAATAACTTATCCAAAATATTTCCACATACTTACTTGACATAAAATAAAAGCATGGAATAAGGAGGACATATGTAGCACTGATGTCTGCAACAAAAGAAAATGCCAAAGTTAATTGAGACAAAATTACTAAACAGCATACATAATATAAATATATGGTACATAACATATATAAGGGGGGGGGGTCTACCAAATGAATAAAGGCATCGTTTTTATGATATTCTTTTGCAGACTACCACAAAGACAAATGACAGTGACCTTGTCTTCATGGCTGATGACTTCAATGGGCATGTTGGGCAGCATCTGGATGTCTTCCATAGTGGACATGATGTCCGTGAAATATGTTCCTGTAACAAGGAGGGAACAAGGCTATTGGGGTTCTGTGATGCAAATAACCTAATGATCTGCAACACCAACTTCGGGAAACCTGCCAGTCAACTGATAACCTATCAATCTGGTGGCCACACTAGCCAGATTCACTACATTCTCACCAGAAAGTGAGATATATGGTTGCTCATAAATGCAAAGATCTTCCTTGGTGAAGAATGTACACCACAGTATAAGTTTATCATTAGCGATAGGCTAGAAGGATTCCAAGAAGCAGACAAATCTGGGAAAGAAGGATTTGGAAACTTAGAGATCCTTTGAACTGTCAGAGATTTACAGAGGCTCTAATTGAAGCATTGAACAAGGAGGAGGAGTTACAGACATGTAACATAGAGGATACATAGAAGTTCCAATGAGACAACTTCCTGAGAGCCAAGACCAAATTTGTGGCTAGTGCAAAGTCCAAACCACACCAAGGGGAAATAGAGTAGTTGACAGGGTCATTAGAATGAAAAATAGGCCTAGAAGGACTGAAAGGGTGGTGGTAGCAGAGAACTATATCAGGTAGCTAAGAGACAGGTATACTTAGCCAAGGAAAAAGCAGAAAGGAAGAAATTTGCCAATGTTCTGGCAATGTTTTGCCAATATTCTGAGGACTAAAGGTTTGAAGTGTTTCAGATTGTAAGACAGTGTATCAGAGAAAATTATGTTGTAGGGAGAGAAGTCTGATCACATGGATGATGACTCACTTGCATTCTACAAAGTGATTCTACAAAGAAAGTGGCTTGGAAGAGTCACTATGAAAGGTTGCTAAATGT
>NC_068994.1:14264939-14268387 GCF_001194135.2 Octopus bimaculoides
TAGGGAGAGAAGTCTGATCACATGGATGATGACTCACTTGCATTCTACAAAGTGATTCTACAAAGAAAGTGGCTTGGAAGAGTCACTATGAAAGGTTGCTAAATGTAGAAATGCATGAGAGAAGGAGAGCCTGCCCAACATAAAACAACAGAGGGACTGGCAAATTGACAGTAGCTTAGTTGATAAAGCAAATAAAGATATGAAGACAGAGAAAGCATCCAGCGCATCAGGAATCACTGTTGAGATACTTAAAATATCTGGTGGAGCTGGATATAGTCTAGTCACATGTATAGTTAATCAGGTTGTCCATGAGGGAATCATACCTAACAACTGGTGTAGCAGCATTGTAGTCAACTGCTACAGAGTTAAAGGTGAAACCTTAGACAAAAATAATTACAGCAGTATCAAATTACTGGACCAGCTGATGAAAGTTACAGAAAGGGTCATAGTTCAATTAATTAGGAAGTGAGTTGGCCAAGATGAGATGCAGTTTGGTTTTGTGCCAGGAAGAAGCACTGCTGATGCTATCATCCTGGCTAGGCAACTTCAGGAGAAGCATTTAGCAAAAAATAAAACTCTGTATTTGGCTTTAGCAAGTCAACAAAGAAGAGTCCCTGTAGTCACTCAGCCAACTAAAAACAGCAGCTAATTCTCATTCACATCTTAACCAAACATCTTTAAAAAAATACAGTAAACACAAGACGATGTAGTCATCGTCGTAGTCGTTTAACGTCCGCTTTCCATGCTAGCATGGGTTGGACGATTTGACTGAGGACTGGTGAAACCAGATGGCTACACCAGGCTCCAATCTGATTTGGCAGAGTTTCTACAGCTGGATGCCCTTCCTAACGCCAACCACTCTGAGAGTGTAGTGGGTGTTTTTACATGCCACCGGCACAAAGGCCAGTCACACAGTACTGGCAACAGCCATGCTCAAAATGGTGTATTTTACGTGCCACCTGCACAGGAGCCAGTCCAGCGGCACTGGCAACGACCTCGCTCGAAAGTCCTTACACGTGCCATCCGGCACAAGTGCCCGGAAGGCGATGCTAGGCATAGGTGCCATTGACGGTTTCGCTTTCGCTTGCCCCAATAGGTCTTTGCAAGCCGAGTTTCGTTTCCAAAAGGATAAGACTGAAATAACTTTGATGAAAGGTCTGCTAGATCAGGGCTGATCTGGGGTTAAACAGAAAAATAATAAATAAAAGTATTTAAAAATTCAGGCAATAAATATGTACATATATGTATATATCCATATTGGATGCCTACCTTAGAATAGTCTGCAAAACCAGTTAAAATGACCATAATGTGTTCAGCGATGTGTGAGCCAGCATCTAATGGTATGGGGAGGCAGTACATAGATTCAGATCCTTCAGTAACTGCTGTATGGGTTAAAGATCCAATTAGGATCCAACTTAATAAACGAATATGACTGACACAATCTATGAATTCTTTTGGTCTGAAAGAAGAAAAAGAAATTTTAAATGATTTAGTAATTTGACAGATGGTTGATGTAGTTGAAATCTTTTTTCTTTTCGTTTTCTTTTTTATTACTTAGTCCAGGTGGGAAAGTCAATACTAACCCCTACTTTTTTTTCAGGGTTTCTGAAACTGGAGATAGAGAGGAGAGTGGGGACAAATGCTTATAGTAGAGCAGTGGTTCTCAACTGGGGTCCATATGACACCTGAATGTCTATAAAAGATTTTTTGGGAGTCCAAGAAGTATAAAAGTTTATAATTCAACTTTCCGAAATTATAGAAACCAGAGCATGAGTCCTTAGGTGCCTGGAAAGTTGAACTATGAACTTTTATGCTTCTTTTTGCTTCTTTCTTTCTATCTCCTTATTCTTTTACTCCCTTCCTCTATGTCGTCATCTTATTAATACATACCATTCTCCTTTTCCATATTTTTCCCTATTTGTCTCTGATGACAGAATATCCCATACTCATGGAGATCCCAGAAACAGCTGTAAGATTTTGAATTGCTTCCTATAATAAAATTGTATACGACTTGAGATGTTTGTCTTGCCTTAATGTTTGCTGTCCTGTTTAACAATTATATATCCACTGCATCGGAAATCTGCAATGGCTCCACAACTACCATCTTGGCTATAACCTTGGAGCCCCAGTAATCCATTACAGCACTTACCTAGTGTACCTAATCCTTTAAATAACCTGTGAACTAAACCCCCAAACTTTGTACACACACACACACACACACACATATATATCTATATACACACACACGTATGTATGTATCTATGTGTGTGAGCCTTTGTGTCCGTGTTTGTTCCCCCCCATAACTGTTTGACATCCAGTGTTGGTGTGTTAACATCTCTGTAACTTAGCAGTTTGGGAAAAAGAGACTGATAGAATAAGTACTGGAGTTGATTCATTCAACTAAAAACCTTTCAAGGTGGTGCTCCAGCCTGACCACAGTCAAATGACTGAAACCAGTAAAAGAATAAAAGAAATAATAAAAGAATATGTGTGTCAGTGTTTGTCCCACTCAGCCACCACTGTTGGTTTGTTTGTGTCCTCTTAAGTTGGTGGTTTGGCAAAAAGAGACTGATAGAAGAAGAGCCACACTTAAAGCAGCAACTATCAATCCATTTGATTAAAATCTTTCAAAGGGTTGCCCTAGCATGACTACAAGTCCAGTGACTGAAACAAGTAAGAGATGGAAGATACTAGTTCCTTGCTTCACATACCCCAGAGTAGAAAAATCTATAGCCTGAATAAAAGTGGAGGAACCTACCCTTGTTGCATGGCTGACGGTGGATGATAAAGCCAAGGAAGGTAGCGTGCAATGGCCTTGTTTTCTCGGCCATTGCTTTTGGTAATTTCCAGTGCGATGTACTGTGCAATGCCAGACTTTAACTGGCTACCAAGTGTGTCTTCATTTAGTGCACCTCCTTTCATATTACTCTGGCAGAGAAGAAGAAGAAGAAAAAAAAAAGAATCGAAATGAAATTAAACTGTTAAATGAAGTATACAACATAGACAACCTCATCAAAATCACCATCATCATCATCATCAAAATTACCATAATTATGATGACCATCATCATGTTCATCATCATTATCATGCTTCTAACCACCACTACCACCACCACCAGTCCCACTGTCAAACCTTGGGTGTCTTCTACTCTAGCCTTGGGCCAACCAAAGCCATATGAGTGGATTTGGTCGAGGGAAACTGAAAGATGCCTATCACATATGTGTTCCTTTCTGTGGAAGAACGCAGGCTCGAAATGTTAAAGACTTTTTCACTTCCCGAGCGTCAAACTAATACATCTGTTTGTTGTCTACAACACCTAACTTTGTCTTTTGCTTTTTGTGAATTCTCCCAATATATATATATATATATATATATCATCATCATCATCATCGTCGTTTAACGTCTGCCTTCCATGCTAGCATGGGTTGGACGATTTGACTGAGGACTG
>NC_068994.1:14268812-14270453 GCF_001194135.2 Octopus bimaculoides
ATATATATATATATAGGTGTGTGTGTCTTTGTATTTGTCTGCACAACTGCTTGACAACTGGTGTTGGTGTGTTTACATCCCTGTAACTTAGCAGTTTGGCGATAGAGCCCAGTACAATAAGTATCAGGCTCACAAAAATAAGTACTGGGGTCGAGTTATTTTACTAAAAGTTGTTTATGGTGGTGCCTCAACATGGCCACAGTCTAATGACTGCAAAAGTAAAAGAGAAACGATAAAAGTGGTGCCCCCAGATGGCCACTGTCCAGTGACTAAAACAAATGAAAGATAGAAGGTAAAACAACAGCAACAACAACAAAAAGAGTGTTAGTGAAGGGAAAAAAATAACGTTAGTACCAACCTTGACTTTTGTAAGGGTGTGTAAGTCTGAGATGAACTCTACACAGTCATTGAGGTATTGCTTCATGCAATCAGCTACACAGGTACTAGTTAACATTTGTGATTGGGACTTGAATAACATACATACATCATTGTTTACAATGTTTGAAGGGCAGATTGTACCACCAGCATCCAGAACAACAAACTGCAACAAAAGAATGATAATAATAATAATAATCATAATAATAATAATAGCAACAACAATAATAATGACAATAATAAGCTAGAAAATTACTTATCACTCCTATTTTAAATTTTAACCACAACAGAATTAAATTGGTATATTTATTTGTTGCTGTTGTTTAACCCTAGGTCAACTCTAGTCCAACTGACCTATGTCAAAAGACATTTTGTCTGGGACCATCCTGTTCAAATAGACAAATTAAGTCATCTAATGTTCTACAGGCAGTGAGCTGGCAGAATCATTGAGCATTGGGGGTCAATGAAATTGATTAGCCTCCTCCCTCAAAATTTCAGGCCTTTTGCTGATTGAAGGAAGAATTAAATTATCAAATATCCTTACTATGTCCTAGAGAACAGTAGCATGTAATTAAGAGAAATTTGTCAGTTTAAGCATATCAAGTGAGCACACAAAGACCCTTTCTTTGACCTACTTTCACCTTTTTTTTTTTTTTTTTTCATTTAACTAACCATAAATTTGATTTGTTAGCCTCTAGTTTACACGTGTATGTCATGAAATTAACCTGGAAACATAGTGGAGTATTTCTGCAGTGACTCTTAGACAAAGCACACCACATGCTCTGATTGAAAATTACAATCCTAACCCTTTAGCATTCAGAATACTTTGTCATTTGTAATACTCATTTATTCACAATGTTTTGAATTAATCATGTATTACCTCATAGCTTTGAGATTTTGATGATGTGATTGTTTATTTTTAGAACGACATTGTAAGGTAAGTGTGAGAAGCCAAATTCGGCTGGATTTAACATAAAACAAGCAGAACATTTGAGCCAGATGTACCTGGTTTAAGTACTAAAGGGTTAAAGTAGCTCACCGTCTCAGAAATTTAAGCATATTCTCATATAGGCGTAGGAGTGGCTGTGTGGTAAGTAGCTTGCTTACAAACCGCATGGTTCTGGGTTCAGTCCCACTGCGTGGCACCTTGGGTAAGTGTCTTCTACCATAGCTTCGGGCCAACCAAAGCCTTGTGAGTGGATTTGGTAGACGGAAACTGAAAGAAGCCTGTCGTATATATATGTATATGTATGTGTGTGTGTGTGT
>NC_068994.1:14271382-14275367 GCF_001194135.2 Octopus bimaculoides
GAGATGGAGGGGAGAGGGGGAGAGAGGCAGAGAGGCGAGAGAGGCAATGAACAGTAAGATAAACTAAGTGACCACTCTATTTCTTCTTTACTTTATTACTATTATCTTTTCTTTTTTAAATACCATAATATTAAGAACTTACTTTCCCCATTGTACGGCTGCACAGGGAACATATGTCGATAATCTGCTGAAGTTTAAATGAACAATTCTGGATGGTAAAACTCATCACTTTTGAAAACGGTTCAAGGATTCCCTAAAAAAAAAAAAAAAGAGAAAGAGTAAGTGAAGAATTTGTTTCTACGAGATTAAAAAGAAAGTCAGATAGAACATAATAGAAAGAGAGAGGGAGAGGGGGAGGTCAGAGGAGAATATCATATGATTCACATTCAAAGTGAATCTTGAGTCATAGAACATTCTACATTTCATAACTCTAGTTTTTATGCACCGAATGGTTAAAATGCTTAAAATATCTTTAAACCCATGTGTATTTTAACAATAAGCTCATAATACATGTCGTAACTAAAAAATGAATGGTTGTGTAGTTAAGAAGCTGGCCTTGTAACCAGTTACACACACACAAACATGCAAAAACACGCTCACATACAAATACACATATACACACACACACAAACACACACTTACAAACACATACACACACTCATACACATGTAACAGTAATATAAAGTGAAAAAAGAGCTAAAAACTTACCCGGACATTTGTAATTCCAGGGATTTTTAAAATAGAAATCATAATGCGCAAAATAGAAGTAGTATCACATGGATTTGGCAAAACTAGAGGAAGATGACGGAAAAAAATCTCAAATTGAGTGAGAATGTTAGGCCATAGTGGGGAGGAAGTTTCCAATGGGATGCAGTTTAGGTAAGTGGCCAAATTACTCAGAAGTAGCATGATGTTCTCAGATGGAAGTGTTTTTTTGTTGTTTAAGCCCTGGAATTATATATAATATATGTACATATTGTGTAAGTAATAACCATCATAGGTGCAACAATTCATATAATAAAAATAACAATAACAACAACAGCAATAATAATAATCATAATAGATGTACTGGTGTGAATAGTTGTAGGACTAGGTAGTATTTATTACAAATGATGGTAAGTGTTGATGGCGTGGCTCATGTACAATGGTTTGAGTTTTGTAATCCACAATTTTCCTAACCCAATGTTAACTGGATTATGTAATTGTAGCAAGAAACTTAAATGCCCACTAGAAAATAAAAGACTAATGAAAAACGTTGCATAAAAATGTAACATTAAAACTAATTTACATACTTTCACACATGTGGTGGGTTTCACGTCTTCCACTTTTAGATCAAGATTACATAATTATTTTCATACATTTAGAAGAAGAAATAAAGTGGAAATAACATTGCTCTCCATAAAGGTCTGGGTGTTAAAGGACAAAACTGTCCATTTTCATTTAACATGGAACATTGCTAGACATACTAAGCCTTTTGTTAATGATAAAAATGGTTGCAATCTCTGCTGTTTGGAATTACTGAAAATTTTAAAATGCACAAGTGATGTGCATTTTAAATCAGATGAATTTAGGATGTCAGCAAAGTCAACCTCAGTAGCATTTGAACATATGAACATATAAAATGTAAAGTCAGAAAAACTGCAGCTAAGCATTTTGTCTGGCACAGAAATAATTCTGGTAACTGCAGCCTTACTACTACTACTACTACTACTACTACTACTACTACTACTACTACTACTACTACTACTACTGTACATATTGATTTCAAATTTTGGCAGAAGGCCAGCGATTTTGGGGGAATGGATCAGTCAATTACACTGACCCCAGTGCTCAACTGGTACTTATTTTATCAACCCCAAAATGATGAAAGGCAAAGTTGACCTTGGTGGAATTTGAACTCAGAACGTAGAAAGGGGCAAAATGCCGCTAAGCATTTTGCCCAGCATGCTAACGAATCTGTCATTTCACCACTACTGTACATATTGATAACAAACAATATATAAAAGACACATAAAGTTATACCTCCAGAAGAAGCTGCATCGGTGTATGGCATGTGAGTTCATTAAAGTCAATAAGAGCAGATGCCATCGTCTTCCAAAAGTTTGTATCTGAATAAATAATATTGAATATTAAATAG
The DNA here is from genome assembly GCF_001194135.2 of Octopus bimaculoides. Lineage (NCBI taxonomy): Eukaryota > Metazoa > Mollusca > Cephalopoda > Octopoda > Octopodidae > Octopus > Octopus bimaculoides. Next base: position 14,273,520 of record NC_068994.1, read on the forward strand.
CAGGATGATGATATCACAATGGGTCTAACATTTTGATAAATACTTTTTTAATCATGTATTCTTTCGATTTTCTTTACAAATTTTTTACCCTGAGATATATTCATTTCATATATATACTGTATATGATGCTATAGAATTGTAAATTTAAAGCAAAATAAATAAATAAATAAATAAATAAAGGTATTATTACATGTCAAAACTCATTCATGATTTTGGCCTACTTCATGTGGTAAGAAGCTTGCTTTCCAACCACTTGGTTCTGAATTCAGTCCCATTGTGTGGCACTTAGGACAAGTGTCTTCTACTATAGCCTCAGACTGACCAAAGCTTTGTGAATGGATTCGATAGATGGAAACTGAAGGAAGCCTCTCGTATATATACATTTATATATTTATGTGTGTGTCTTTGTATCTGTGTTTGTCTCCCCTCCCACCGGTGCTTGACAACCAATGTTGGTGTTTTTACATCTCCACTACCATCACTTGACAAATGGTGTTGTTGTGTTTACATCCTTGTGTTATATCATGAATTTTGATACAACTTGTCCAAGCATTGCTGAATTGTTTATTCTTTATTTTGCAGCTTTGAGATAACGAGTGGTGACAAAATTGCCATTAGAGCCATTTTATGCTACCTGTGAGAAAAACGAACTGTTTGCAAGGGTAGTCCAAAAGAAATTCATGTGGAATGCCCAGGAACTGTCAACAAACATATGGCTCAAAACTAATTCAGACATTTCAAGGAAGGTGGCACTAGGCTTGAAAACAAACCAAGGTGGAAAATGAGGCCCTTCATGAAATGGTTGAATGACAAATCATAGAGGTGCCTGTATTTGGTGTGGAATTGTGTATGGGGATGAAAAATGGATCTATTTTCATAATCCTAATAAGAGAAATCAGTGGTTTTATTCCAGTTAGGCTTCGGAACATGTTGTCAAACAAGGATGGTTAGAACAGAAGGCCATGTTGTGTGTTTGGTGGAATTTCAAGGGGTTGTTGTTGCACTTCGAACTTGTCCCAGATAGCCATGCTGTGAATGTTAACCTTTATGCTTAACAGCTGCAGCAACAATGTGATGCTATGAAACCAACATTACATAGACATAAGAAATTTCTTCATGCTCCATAGAGTTCAGCCTACCTTAGAATTGATTTTATTCTTAAGAATTATTCTTACCCTAAAGAGTTAATCCAATATTTAATATTTATACAAGCATCAGAATGATGAACAAATGGAATAATTTGGCTGGTAACTCTAAAGCGTTTGAGCTTATCTAGAGCTAAATAACAACATAGCATGATAGATTGACAGATTAAAATAAGCCTTCCTAGTACAGACACAAGGTTTGGAATTTTTTAAGGGAAGGGGCTAATCAATTACATCGACCCAAGTTTTCAACTGGTACTTATTTCATTGAGTCTGAAATATTTGGAAGGCAAAGTTGACCTCAGCAGAAATCGAACTCAGAACATAGAGACAGATGAGATGCCACTAAGCTCTGTGTCCAGCATGCTAATGGTTCTGTCAACTTCCTGCTTTACCGATAAGTTAATAAAATAACAGCAGATTGATTTTATTACACACACACACACACACACACACACACACACACACACACACACATCCTATACAATATTTACCTTCTAAGTTACTTTGGAAAAGTACTGGAAAAATTCCATTTGGAGCAAGGTGGTGTAAACAACACCTCAGGAATTGTCTGGCAATACTTACACAATTGCCAGGTGCCATTAAAGTACTGAAAGAATAAGATGAATATAATATGAAACAGAATATAAATATGGTGTTGAATCATTTCTTCTTTTTTTTTTTGTTTATGATTAAGTTTTTT
>NC_068994.1:14275618-14277900 GCF_001194135.2 Octopus bimaculoides
ATATATATATTTAATATATATATACATATATATATTTAATATATATATATATATTTAATACTCAATATTTCATATATTCAATAAGACATTCAATACTTTATTTCATTTTACTATTTATATTATATATTCCAAATTCTGTATCCCACATTAATTTTATAAGAATATAAATAAAACATAAAAAACAGACAGAGTTGGAACTCTTTTAAATAATATATATATATATATATATATATACATATATAATATATATGTATGTATATATGTATGTATGTATATATATATATATAAAATCATCATCATATATGTGAAGGCACGTAGCCTAGTGGTTAGGCTATTGCACACAATATCGTGAGTTCGATTCCCTGAGTGGGTGGTGCATTGTGCCCTTGAGCAAAACACTTCCACATACAAACACTACCTTCTCTGATAACCTTCCTATTATTCCACTGCACCTCTTGTGTGTACATAGCTTGCACTGGGTATGCCATATGGAATTCCTGCACCTTTTCTACATATTGAGCAGAGCCATTTATCTGATGGAGGAAGGCCCTGTTTGTTTTTTTTTTGTTTTCTAGAACCTTAGTCTTTGCTAAGTTAACCTTAAGGCCCTTTGATTCCAGGTTTTGCTTCTACATCTGGAATTCATTTTGTAGTTATTTTACAGAATCTTCTATAAGAGCAAGATTATCAACATATAACAGTTTCCAGGGGCAGCCAGTTTTGAATTCCTCTGTTATGGCTAGGAGGACGATGATGAATAGGAGGGAATTGAGAACTAAACCCTGATGAGTGCCTACCTGTATACTAAATTCATCACTATACTCATCGTTAACTCAACCTACTGATAGATCCTCTGTACATAGCTTGTATGGCTTTCACAAGCCACCCATCTAGTCCTAGCTTTCCTAGAGCCAACTATATCACAGAATGGGGTACTCTGTCAAAGGCTTTCTTTAAGTCAACAAACACAATGGTACAATGGTTTGCTTATTCTTGGACAGAAGTCTGATTGTAAAGATAGCATCAGTAGTGCTTCTCCTTGGCACAAAGGCAAACTGCAGTTCATTTAATCTGATTCTGCTTCTAATTAGGCCATGTAAATGTGTTTTTTTACTTTATTAAGGTAACAATACATTAACTACATAAGCTTAGCTTTATTCATAGCAAACACATAAAAAAAAAAAACAATCAAAAGTAATCCATAGAATTCAAAAAAATTGGAAAAAGATATTTTAATTCATAACAATAGTGTGGTCAGAGGAAAATAATAATAATAATAACAACAACAACAACACTGACAGAACGATCCAGGCTAATCAACCAGACATAGTCATTAAGGGCTGGAAAGAAAATACTTGTAGACTAATAGATGTAAGTGTTCCCACTGATAAAAATATATCTGCAAAGGAATTTGACAAATTAAGTAAATATAAGGACCTGGAAATTGAAATACCAATGTGGCATCTTAAATCAAGAACTGTTCCTGTTATTGTAGGTACCTTAGGTATGATAAAAAAAGGGATGTCAGAAACATCTAGATAACATCCCAGGAGTACTATGTCTCAGAGAAATTCAAAAGATTGTGCTGACAAGTACTGCCTACATCCTTAGAAAAACCCTATCAATTTAAATGTTTGTGTTGCACTACATGAAGATATTTCGCTACAACCCTTGCCACTTTCCCTCCCCAAGCTTTCAGCCATACTGAAACATTTCTTATCCTTCACTTGCCCTAGGATGCTGGGTGTGTCTTGGCAAGTGATTGTAACAAACACGCAGATTAAAGTAAATAAAATAGTAATAACAGATGCACTTGGAATAAACCAATAGTAATTGGTGCACTTGGAAATATACCAATAGTAATTAGCACACTTAAAAGTATTAGCACTCAACTGCAAACATGGCTCAAAAAGATTGGTACAAATATAAGGATACAACACCTACAAAAACCAACAATGCTTGGAACTGTAAGAATTCTTTGTAGAGTTCTTGAAGCATGACTGGTAAACACGTGTCACCTTAGTCTGCTGGCTGTGGACAGCTGACACTTTCCATCATACCCAGCAAAATAAGCTGAAAGTTTTCATCAAATAATAATAATAATAATAATAATTATAGGCGCAGGAGTGGCTGTGTGGTAAGTAGCTTGCTTACCAACCACATGGTTCCAGGTTCAGTCTCACTGCATGGACCCTGGGCAAGTGTCTTCTGCTATAACCTCGGGCTGACCAAAACCTTGTGAGTGGATTTGGTAGACGGAAACTGAAAGAAGCCCATCGTAT
>NC_068994.1:14278351-14278930 GCF_001194135.2 Octopus bimaculoides
ATATATATATATATATATATATATACAACCGATGCTGGTGTGTTTACGTCCCAGTAACTTATCAGTTCAGCAAAAGTGACTGAGAGAATAAGTACAAGGCTTACAAAGAATAAGTCTTGGAGTCGATTTGCTTGACTAAAGGCGGTGCTCCAGCATGGCCGCAGTAAAATGACTGAAACAAGTAAAAGAATAATAATAATGATAATAATAATGATAATGTTTACCTGTCAACTTGCCAGGGATATGAATTAGAAGAAGCAATCCTGTAGAGCAAAAGAAATTTCAAGAAATAACCAACGGATCCAGACATTAAGGGAAAATAAAAACATCCAAGAAGCAATAAACATATAGTGTTTTGGGAACCTGATCAGTCAGTCTTGTGCTGGTTTTTGTCCATTATATATATATATATATAATTTCCCAGTAAATTTCGTAATCGCTACCAATATAGCATAAGACTTCACCCCAAAAGGATCATTTATTAGATTCCTTAAGGGTCGTTCTCATTGTTTATATTTCCAAGATTTTCCAGTACATTTTTAAACATACAAATTTGAAACCTTGGATATACATATATAT
>NC_068994.1:14281396-14282522 GCF_001194135.2 Octopus bimaculoides
TATATGTATACACACACACACACACACATATATACATAAACACACGCTTGTGTGTATGTAGACATGTACAAGTGTAAATCAATGTAAATGCCTTGTAGTATTTCAGTCCATAAAATAGAGAGGTAACTTCCTGAAGAAAGTATCTCTCGACGAAACTACTCATTCAAGAAATAGCGAGTGATTAGTCAATGTGTCAGACGAAGTACTAAGGTTCAGTATAATCGACTAAAACCCTTGACCCCTTTATGTCACCCAACCCCAGATAGCCACAGTCAAATAACAAAAACCAATAAAAGAAAGAAAAAAAGTATATTTACTTTGCTACACACTGGAGGCTGTCCAGCATTGTGGGCATTGCCAGTGATGGCTCCCTGTAGATAAAAGCTGATAATACCAGAATGCACAGCCCAATGGTTTCTTCATCATATTGTTCCAGTATAACATGGCATTCTGAACATCTATCAACCATTACTGTATCTCCATAGCGATTGAATTGTGGGCGCGGATGAGTTTTCTTTTGTTGGCTTTTACTTAGTAATTCACTACGACGAGTTCTTTGGCTAAAATGGGAAATATTTAAAAAGAAATCTAAAAACCGAAGAAAAAAATGGTCATCATGACAGTTAATAAAATATAATTCCTAAATGGAACTAAATTATAGCAGCACTCATTTATTATTTACTTTTCTGTCGTTTTACATTTTTTTTTGTTTTTGAAACATGCAGTGATAGATCTGGAAATATAAGTGGGCAACATGAAATAAAGCACACATGAAATAAAGGACACAATACACCACCAAAAATTGAACTCATAATCTTACAATCAGGAGCTGAATATCCTAACGACTAAGACATGTGCCTTCGCACATACACAAAAATAATATATTAAGATATTTCAAATGCTGTTCTTATAGTCTCCTCTATTATTATATATTATTATTAAAATAATATATTAAGATATTTTAAATGGTGTTCTTATAGTCTCCTCTATTATTATATATTATTAAAATAATATATTAAGATATTTCAAATGCTGTTCTTATAGTCTCCTCTATTATTATATATTATTATTAAAATAATATATTAAGATATTTCAAATGCTGTTCTTATAGTCTCCTCTATTATTA
>NC_068994.1:14282532-14285476 GCF_001194135.2 Octopus bimaculoides
TTATTATTAAAATAATATATTAAGATATTTCAAATGCTGTTCTTATAGTCTCCTCTATTATTATATATTATTATTAAAATAATATATTAAGATATTTTAAATGGTGTTCTTATAGTCTCCTCTATTATTCTCTTCCAATTTCAAATAACAATGATAACAATTTTTTTGGTAATTAATAGATTGAAATGTTTGCAGGCAAAAGTACTCTTACCTGGTTCTTCCAGAACCTTCGAGGGCTTGAGATGGTGCATTTTCTGAAAGCTCAGGAAATATCTTTTGAAGTTCCACAGTAGTAAGGCCAGTTTTTCTGGCTTTGCGTTGTCTGTAATTTGGTTTGAATAGAAAGTCTCGAGAAAACAACGTGCCTTGAGAATCTTCTGGAACAGAAATTTAAAAGTGGGTTTTAATTATTTTTAGGTAAAGGAAAACATAAAAGTCTTTTTTTATTTTATATCCATTTAACATTCAGATTAATCCACCAACAGTAATCATTATTTATCCACATTGTTTCAAATTAATCATGTATTATCTCATAATCTCATAGTTTCGTAATTTTGATGATGTGATTGTTTACGTTTAGAATGACATTGTAGAGTAGGTGTGAGAGGCCTGATCTGGCCAGTTTGACCGTAAAAACAAATACAATATTTGGGCTGTTTGAATACTAAAGGGTTAATAGAAAGATAGCATAAAGGTGGTGAGCTGGCAGAAACGTTAACCCGCCGGGCGAAATGCTTAGTGGTATTTCGTCTGTCGTTACTTTCTGAGTTCAAATTCCGCCGAGGTCAACTTTGCCTTTCATCCTTTCGGGGTCGATAAATTAAGTACTAGTTACGCACTGGGGTCGATGTAATCGACTTAGTCCCTTTATCTGTCCTTGTTTGTCCCCTCTATGTTTAGCCCCTTGTGGGCAATAAAGAAATAAAAAAGATAGCATAAATTTTAATAATTTCCCCCCCCCCAAAAAAACACAATATTTGGCATCTGACAGCTACCCTACATTGTCATTCTAAAATAAACAAGCAGATCATTGAAACCTCAAAGCTACAAGATAATGCATGATTAATTCAAATCAATGTGAATAAATAAGCATTACTTTTGACAAAGTGATCTGAATGCTAAAGGGTTACAGGGGAAAAGTGAGTCATGATTTTTCTTAGAAATAAATTATACTGTGTAACACTATCTTTGTCCATGGGTAGCAACTGTTATTCCCTATTTGCTTAACCCTAGAAAGTATGAAAAATGGCTTTTATTTCTTTCAAACAATGCTTTTCTTACATTTATTCAAACCTCAAGGAATCCCTCTCAACACATGGCTATGATGCTTGCCCATTACTCCTGCTCATCATCAGAGATGCACATATTGTCAACCTCTAAGGGACATGCTTAAGTGGTTAAGGTCAAGCAAATCTGTGGTATTGATCAGAATATTTGCTATAACAATATTTCTGCTTCAGCAACTCAGTGCTGAATCTGTCTGAAATGTAATGGAAAAGAGGTCAGTTTCAAAACATTGATGTCTAGCTTACAAAAGCAAAGTTTGAAGGGAATAGTAGTCATTTCCTTTGATTTCTGGGTAGAAGCAAAGAGGAAATAACACTCACTGACCAAAGTTAAAAATAGATAAAAATTTTGTTACACAGTGTTATTTAAGCTAGATATATTCATACTTTAACCCTTCAGTTACCAAATTTCTACCTTTGTTTCAAAAATAAATTTTGAAAGTAATGAAGAATTTAGTAAAATGACTTTGCCATTATTAAGGTGGTGTTTGGAACTCACACAGAAACTGAAGATTTATTGCAACATATGGAGAGGGGATGATTTACTGCAACATATGGAGAGAAGATCCTTCAAATGCAAGCCAGCATTGAAAAGTGTAAGTAAAATGATGACAAAAGCGATGATGATGATTACAACAATAATGATGACATATAGATAAACATCAGTGCAACCGACCTTTATTTTCATCTAATGCAGCATCTCCTGAATCAGTTGCTGTGTGGTGCTTCTCGGATTCAGCATCCGATGTCTGCCCCTTTTCACTGTCCTCAGTGCTGTCTACTTCTGACAGTGCTTGGTCACGACTCCACTCTGAAGTAGTGGTACCATCACGGCCACTATTGCCATCAGTAGTGGTGCTACTGGACAGGGTTGGGGCAGCTGCAGGATGCTTTTGAACTTCGTTCTGCTGCTCGAATTCCTGAATTTGCTGGGCCATCTTCTTCTCTACTGCGGTAGTAGGAGAGGATGTTGCTTCACCACTACCAGCAGCTGTATTAGCAGTAGCAGCAGTGCTACTACTACTAGCACTAGTAGCAGTTGATGTAGTTGTAGTGGTACCAGCAGTGGCATCATCAATCACATCACGCAGTGGTACAATACTATGCTTGAAGTCCTGTATTTTAATGAATAAGAAAAGCATTTTAAAAAAAATATCAGATCTTCCCTAAATATACATTATTTACATTTGACGGATATTTGTCCTCGTCTTGTTTGTTGTTAACACAACGTTTCGGCTGATATACCCTCCAGCCTTCTTCAGGTGTCTTGGGGGAAATTTCTAACCTGGGTTCTCATTCCTAAGGTAATTTTTTAATGTTATTGTTATTATTATTAGTATTATTCAGTAGTTTTATTTTTATAACGTGCTTTCACTTCACTACCGAGTGCAGCTCTGTGTGCCTTGGGTGTGTGCTGTGGTGCTCTTATGGTTACTGTATTGAAAGTGTTTTGCGTAGGATGTGTGCAGTGCCCAGTAGTGCAATTTTCTGTATGTTATAAAAAATAAATAAATAAATAATAATTATTATTATTATTACTATTGTTCAGGTCACTGCTTAGAATCGAACTTGGAATCTTGGGGTTAGTAGCCCGCGCTCTTAACCACTACGCCATACGCCCGCGACGTTACATTCAAAGACAGTAGTCTCATCATACC
>NC_068994.1:14286330-14286922 GCF_001194135.2 Octopus bimaculoides
TGTGTGTGTGTGTGTGTGTGTGTGTGTGTTTAGGTCCCCATAACTTAACAATTCGGCAATACAGGCCGATAGAATAAATACTAGGCTTACAAAGAATAAGTCTTGGGGTTGATTTCTTCAACTAAGACCGTTTAAGATGGTGCTCCAGCATGTAACAAGTAAAAGCGTGAAAAAATAAAAGAACAATAACAAAACCTAGGTGCTTTTTTGTGTCGTCATCATCATCATCATCATCATCATTATCATCATTGTTTAACATCCATATTCCATGCTGCTGGCATAGGTTGGATGGTTTGACAAGATCCAGTGGGTCCAAGGACTGCACCATGCTCTAATGTCTGCTTTTGGCATAGTTTCTACACCCTGATGCTTTTCTTAACACTGAGTACATTACAGCATGTAACTGTGTGCTTTTCTCATACCACCAACTCCAGTGTGGTCACAAGACTCTGAATGTGGGGGTAGCGTTAGGCTAGAAGATAGGGGGGTTAAAGTATGAAAGAAGGGGGCAAAGTAGGTTTCTTGTAAAGCTACTTGCATTTAGAAGAAAGGGTGAGAATGATCAGGTGGAGTTGCAAACAGGTAAATAATG
>NC_068994.1:14292092-14297561 GCF_001194135.2 Octopus bimaculoides
TAAGCTGCTGGACGTCAATGTTTTAAGTGAGTCAATGGTCAGAGAAGCAAAAGATGTTCAAGATACAGTAACACATGACAAGCAAACACCTATATTATATATACTACTGAGGGGACATGGATTTAAAACAACAGTAACAAAAAAAAAAAAAAGTGCATTTACAACAGTTACCTCAGTTTATATGGTGGAACACTAAAGGTTTGTTCCGTTTGATTATATCCTAACAAGACATTTAGATGCCGGAGAACAATGCTCTGTAAAAGAGAGAAATAATATTTAGTAACTTAAAAGAAATCACAAACAATGAAACAAACAAATAATATACTGCAGTTATGTAACAGAGAGTAAGCTGTGTTCTCAATAAACTTGGCCACAGTGTAAACCGTTTAGCATTCAAATTGACCATATCTGGCCCAAATATTCAACCTGTTTTATGCTCAAACTGGCCAGATCTGGCCTCTCGTACCTACTCTATAATGTCATTCTAGAAATAAACAATCACATCACAATATTTCATGTGTCCTCTTATTCATGAGAAAATGACCTCTAATAATAATAATAATAAAGCAAAAAGAAAAAAACTCAGTTCTCTCCCCTTAATGGGAAACAGTCTTTCTCTTATCTTCTTCCAAAAGCAACTGTAGGTGGCAGCACCAACAGCCACCAGTTAAATCACATCACTGAAATCTCAAAGTTAGAAGATAATGCATGATTAATTTGAAACAATGAGAATAAATAAGAATTATATTTGACAAAGTAAGCGAAATGTTAAAGAGTTAAATGAAACAACTAATAAGATTTTTAACTTCTCAACTAATTAGTTTCCTCTTTAGCACATACACATACAAAATATCTTAGTTCATGTAAATTAATTAAATGAAAATATCTTAATTCATGTAATACAACACAGACATTTAAATTGATGGGGTTTTGCTAAGGATGTGGGAAGTATTTGTCAGCACAATCTTTTACACTTCTCTGAGACATGGTTCTCCTGGGATGTTATCTAGATGTTTCTGACATCCCTTTTTTATCATACCTAGGGCACCTACAATAACAGGAACAGTTCTTGCTTTAAGATGCCACATCTTTGATATTTCAATTTCCAGGTCCTTATATTTACTTAATTTGTCAAATTCCTTTACAGATATATTTTTATCAGCGGGAACACTTACATCTATTAGTCTACAAGTATTTTCTTTCTTTAATAATTGTCTATTCGATTAGCCTAGATTGATCTGTCAGTGTTGACTGGAAAATCCCCAGTATTATTATTATTATTATTATTATTTATCTATTTTTCTCATTTGATCTCATCAATGTGACATTAGGAGAGAATTAAAAAAAACAACCTATTTTGAATATTTTATTTTATTTTATTAATTTACATTTTCACACAATGAAGTGACTTATTGCACACTAAAGATTTATATATATATTTTTTTCCACTCTTCCACTCCTGCCAATGAAACACTCTTGGCATGAGAATGAAGAATATTAACAGAGTTAATTAATAATATCTTTAGAATAATGATTTATTAGACATTTTTATTGACATTTTAGAGTAATTAAATTTAAATTAAGCGTAATTAGTATAAAGACATCATTACTATTGTTCATGATATACCACAGTTTATTCCATTTCTCTTTCTCTCAAGATATTGTTGTTTAGCCTCAAGTCAGTTCTGAAAGAGTAAACCTATTCTCAAAAGTATTCCCGCCATGCCCATCCCATCTTTTATGTGCATCAAGGACTGTATGGACTGACCAATCAGTGAACAGCAAAGATCCTAGGAGGTCAGATGTTTCTCATTAACCTCCCATGATTGAGATAAAACACAATGGAATCAAACAGTTGTCTGACAAGCAACTAGTGTGTAGATTTGGTTTCGAATCTCAGGTAGACAAGGCTACATGAACTCCTACATGGGCATACTTAAGTTGATAACAGTAGTTCTTGACCATTTTTTTGCCTATGGACCCCTTTGGTTCCTATTTTATACTGTATCGGACCTCCATAGCCATTTGCTGTATATAAAAAAAAATCTTACAGTATTTTTATAATCAAATATTATTAGGAATTGCATAAAAAAATTGAAATATTTTGTGTATTGTAAAAGTATACCTAATTTATTGCACATGAAATTTTAACAACAAAATCTTATATGGATCCCCACCCCTGTCCCAGGGTCAAATGGACCCTGGTTTATCTATATACGTAAAAGAGAGATTCTGTCTGTTTGTGTGTTTGTTCATTTGTTTGTCTTCCAAAATGACAGTAAATGGTTCAAGGGAAGCTATCATGTATATGTATCTATCTATTGTCATTATTATATAAAAGAGAGATTCTGTCCATTTCTATTTCTTTGTTTGTTTGTCCTCTAAAATGAAAGTAAATGGTCCAAGGGAAGTTATTATGCTTTTTCTATATCTCCTGTTATACTATTGCCTAATTTATCTCAACAAAAATCATGCCAGGGTACAACACTAATTGTGCACAAAACTATAAGGAACTGCGTTGAGGCAAATATTCTCGCTGGTTGTGGTAAAAGATGACACCGTCTTTATTCCTCACATACCAGTTATACCATCTAATGTCCCATTCCAATTTAAGCCATTACACTTTCCTATCCCACTTTCTTTTGCTATGAGCATTAATAAAAATCAGGGCCAAATACTAAATGTTGCTGGATTGCAACTTCAAGAACAAACAGAAATTCATATATGAAATTCATCTTTTTTCTACTTCAATTATTACATGTTTTTCTCTTATATAATACACACATACAGGATGAATAAACCTAAATTTGTAGTTATGTAGTTATTGTAGTTATGGTCTCATCCTGGTTCAGATTGGAGACTGAATCTTTCAATTCTCCTTGGGCATACGGCCTATTCAAATGTCAAAAGAAACCATGACAAATGAGTTTTCCACTTCACCTGTGGCCTTCTCAGTACCGTTGCACAGTCACCTGGATTCCGTAAGGTTATTCTTGGAGCTTCATTCATGTTCAAACTGAATCTTTCAATCCTCCTTTGGCATATGACCTATTCAAACATCAAAAGGAACAGAGACAAATGAATGTTCCACTTGACCTGTCACCTTTTCAGTGCTACCGCAGTCACCTGGATTCCGTAAATCTATTGTTCTATATGATAAATCCATTTATCTAGTTTCTTAACTTGAGAAACAGTAAAAGTAATTACCCAATCAATGATAGGTATTATTGCTAGCATGAGCAAAAGCAATTTGCAAGATGCATAGACACTGCAACCTATGTATACCATGTATTTACATCCAAAGCTCAGATAACTGAAGTGGTTTTTTAACCTTAAGTCCACCTATGAACAAAGGTATTTCAGATAGAGCATATCTAATGTGCCCCTCCTTCTTGTTGATTAGCCCAAGTCAGCTCAGATCATATAGAGCTATGAGCAGAGATTTTCTATATGCAATCATCCCAATTTCATTTTTAAAATTTTTTTCCAAACATTGTTTACTGGACTGCATTATCCACTGTGCTTCTATTTAAGACAGAAGTGATTTGAGAGCAATTGGGCTGCTGTTTCTAGCAGGTTGATACTCTGAGTAGAAACTCTCCCAAAGACATGACAACTGTTAAGGAGCTCCTTTCATTTCTTTGTTACCATATTTCTGTTGAAACACACTTCCGTTGTTTCAAAAATTTCTTGAAAGGGATGAAGAAACTTGTAAGATATACCTAGTCATTTTGAAGCTGGTGTTTGGAACATGAACTAACATGAAATTTTAATGGAAAGTTTTCATTTAGATCACTCTAAAAAACAGCTAGTTTATAGAATTGAACTAGGGGTAGTCATAGGTAGATTGATATCAAAGGAGTTAATAACTTAAAGACAGTAGTATGTACAAAAAAAAAAAGGGATCTTTTCAACGAAACCAGCAGAGCTTGAACTCTGGATTCCTGTGTCAGTAACTTATGTTAATTCAACAATTGACCTATCTGTGTATTGCCACCTGAAGCAAAGAGCAAAAACATTTTACCTCAACATAAGACTAATAACAAAAATAACAGCAATAACACTGTGTAACACAAATTTTGTCCTTGGGTAGCAACTGTTATTTCCTATTTGCTTATCCCTAGAAAATATGAAAAATGGCTAATATTCCCTTCAAACTCTTTGCTTTTGTTATATTTATTCAAACCCCAAGAAATCCCTCTTAACACATGGCTATGATGCTCCCTCACTACTCCCGCTCACGAGCAGAGATGGACATATTGTCAGCCACTAAGGGACATGCTCAAATGGTCAAGGTCAAGCAACTGACAAGCAAATCTGTGGTGTTGAGCAGAATATTTGTTATAACGATATTTCTGCTTCAGCACTCAGTGCTGAATCAATCTGAAATGTAATGGTAAATAGGTCAGTTTCAAAACATTGATATCCAGGTCACAAAAGCAAAATTTGAAAGGAACAGTTGTCATTTGCTTTGATTTCTGGACAGAAACAAATAGGAAAAAACACTTACTGATGAAAGACAAAAAAAAAAAAATTAATTTTGTTACACAGTGTAATGATATATGTTTTGTGTCACTCACCTGGGGTTTACCTGGACAACAGTAACCAGCAATATCTTCGTCTTCTATTTTTGCCATAAACTGAAAAAAAAAGTAAGTTTACAATTGACTCATAAAAAATGCATGGAAATATATGCATAAAAACTAAAAAAGAAACAAAGCTGATGGAATGATGCCAGAATACAGTGGAAGCTGAGTGGCAGTTTGAGATGCTGAGGTTAGTAGTCAAAAACCCCCAGAAAATGTTATCTCTGTCCTTTACACATAGAAAAGGATTTTTAAAGTTGATGAACAACATATCCAGCCAAGTGGAAATATTACCTTACTTAGAAACAGGTGACGAAGAGCAACAGGCTGGAGAAAAATCTGCCTCAATGAATTCTATCTTATTAATGCAAGCGTGGAAAAGTGAATGTTAAAATAATGATTATGATAATGACGATGATGTTGATGAATATGATGAGTGGAAATAAGTACCAGTTGAGCACTGACGGTAGATGTACTTCCTAATGCCAACCACTCTGAGAATATAATGGATGCTTTTACATGCCACTGGTATTGGTGTCAGTTTGCATGACACCAATATCTGCCATGACTACGAGTTCACTTGGCTTGATGGGTCTTCTTCTTAAGTATGCCATTTGTCATTGCCTCCATGAATATATATGTTACATATATATATCATCATCATCATCATCATCATCGTCGTTTAACGTCCGCTTTCCATGCTAGCATGGGTTGGACGATTTGACTGAGGACTGGTGAAACCGGATGGCAACACCAGGCTCCAATCTAATTTGGCAGAGTTTCTCCAGCTGGATGCCCTTCCTAACGCCAACCACTCAGAGAGTGTAGCGGGTGCTTTTACATGCCACCAATATGAGGGCCAGTCAGGCGGTACTGGCAACGG
>NC_068994.1:14297571-14301358 GCF_001194135.2 Octopus bimaculoides
ATATATATGTTACACACACACACACACACACACACACACACACATATATGTTCCTTTATATAAACCTATACAGAAGAACATGCATAGATAGTTGATAGTACATGGTAGATAGTACAGAGTTCATCATCATCATCATCATTTAACGTCTGCTTTCCAAATTGGCATGGGTTGGACGATTTGACTGAGGACTGGCAAACCAGATGGCTGCACCAGGCTCCAATCTGATTTGGCAGAGTTTCTACAGCTGGATGCCCTTCCTAACGCCAACCACTCTGAGAGTGTAGCGGGTGCTTTTACATGCCACCAATATGAGGGCCAGTCAGGCGGTACTGGCAACGGCCACGCTCAAATGGTCACACTCATACACAGAAACATATGTGCAAATAACAGCCCAATAAGTCAGATTTAATGACTGCATTGTAGAAACATAAACCAGAGGTGCCAACTGATTTAGAGTTAAAAAAAAAAACCAAAAAAAAACCAAACAAACTAGAAACATGGTCCAAGTGGTTAGCATGTCTGCACAATTTACAGAGGCCTGGATATTGATCCCAGTACGCATCAGAAAAACATGTTTCTAGGCACAGGCATGGCTGTGTGGTGAGAAGCTTGTTTCCCAACCACACGGTTCCAGGTTCAGTTCTACTGCATGGCATCTTGGGCAAGTGTCTTCTACTATAGACCTAGGTCAACCAAGGCCTTGTGAGTGGATTTGGTAGATAGAAACTGAAAAGAAGCCAGTCTTATATACATGCATGTGTGTGTATTGTGTGAGTGCGCAGTGTGTTGTACGTGTATTTATTGTGAGTGCACTTATGTATTTGTTTGTGTGTATGTGTGAGTGTCTGTGTGTGTGTATTTGTGTGTGTGTGTGTATTGTGTGTGAGCACACGTGTATGTATGTTGTGTGTGTGTGTGAGTGTATTTGTGTTTGTTCTTCCACCATTGCTTGACAACTGGTGTTGGTTTGTTTATGTCTCTGTAACTTAGTGGTTTGACATTAGAGAGGCAAATAGAACAAGTACCAGGCTTACAAAGAAAAAAAAAAAAGAAAAAGAAAAAAAAGAGCACTGAATCAATTCTTTCAACCAAAATCCTTCATGGTGGTGCCTCAGCATGGCTGCAGTCCACAACTAAAACAAGTAAAAGGTCATAAAGGCAAACATTTATAAACAGGAAACTAACCTTCATGAGTAAAGCAACAAGTTGATGTATTGTGTCTCTATCAACTCCTTCTAAATCCATTGCTTTTTGAAGTAGTTCAGTAAAATTGCTTTCTTCATCGGTAAATTCTCGTAGATTTCCACCTGTTTTAATTATGTATGAATTTTTTGAGGGCATTTTTTTGTGGTTTAAAGAGAAAATACAGTGAAACAATTATGAGAGAAATATTTTTTTAATAAAGATATGGTAAGAAAAAAATCCCAAAATAAAATTATATTTCTTTATTAGTGAGTGACGGAAACTGTATTAGTTAAGAATAACATTTTGCGTATCATACTTAATATAGATACAAAGCCTTGAAATGAATATTGCATTTTGAAGGCTTTCTACAGCATATCTACATTAACCCTTTAGCTTTTAAATCAGTTATATCTGGCCTAAATAATCTACTTGTTTTATGTCCAAACTGGCCATGTCCAGCTTCTCACACCTACCCTACAAGGTCATTCTAAAATTAAACAATCACATCATTGGAATCTCAAAGCTATAGACACAAGGCCTGAAATTTGGTGGGAGAGGCTAGTCGATTACATCAACCCCAGTACATGACTGGTACTTATTCTATGATTATGCATGATTAATTAAAAATACTGTGAATAAATAAGTGTTACATTTGGCAGAATGATTTTAATGTTAAAAAATTCAGTATTAAGTATGATATATGAAATGCTTTTATATTTCTATTTTGTAAAGTAAAGATGTCATAAAAGTTTTGAATATACACATTTATAGCAAAGAATGTTTCAGCGTAAAATTTTACCAGCAAATAAATACTTAAAAGAATCTGTCACTTTGGGTCAGCAGAGGTGGTGAAGCACAACCTTCGAACATTGGGCCTCGCAGAGGTAATGACAAGTGGCTGAGACCTTTGGAGGTAGGCTGTGCTTGAGAAGACCTGGCAAGCCAAGTGAGACCATAGCCATACAGATATTTTTTTGTGATTGGGTGGTACTGAACCCAATGCTCCAATGATAATAGGGATAACCTTATGTTTGACTCTCATAGCTGCCACATCTTAGCAATCTCAAATCTTAGGTCTCCATATTATTATCAGGTCACTTGCTATGCAAGTACATCTCCACATATTATTATTATTATTATTATTATTATTATTATTCCTCATGCACAAGTATGTGTGCATTCATCATTATCTTATTTATTTTATTCAATTTCAGAAAAATTGAAACATGTCTTTGACAATTCTGGAGCGTGTTGACTTTTGGCTCATTCTGTATTTTAACCTTCCATTACAAGGCATAAACCCACTTCCTTCAACACCATTCGCCATCTTAGCTAAGGGGTCTTGATCTTGAAGTTACTTGGTGACCTCACCAGTGCTGGTGCCATGTAAAAAGCACCCAGTACACTCTGTAAAGTGGTTGGTGATAGGAAGAGCATCCAACCATAGAAACCATACCAAAGCAGATATTGGAGCTTGGCACATTTCTCTGGCTAAGCACCTTCTGTCAAACCATCTGACCCATGCCAACATAGAAAAACAGATGTTAATTGGTGATGATAATGATGATATTTAACAGTTTGGTTATTGTCACTTTGACCAATCCATTCTGGATTGTACATCATTTTTCTAGATTTGAAACTGTATTTTTTTTCTTTAACTCTTTGACAGCTTATGTAAAGAGAAGTGGGTCATCAAGAAATATAAAAGGCACCCAAGGACATTAAGTTTTGAATTCCTGTGTTATTGCTTCATCAACTAAAAAAAACTAACTGCCAAAAAGAAGAATTTCAGGAATTTCAAAAATACAAACCTCCAGCAAATACATAATTCGTAAAAGTACCTAAGCCAAATTTGGCAGTCATGCGCCGTCCCAAGCTGAACTGCGGAGCTGACTGTTGTCTGATGCAAGATTTTTCCTTATCTGTAAAAGTGTGGAAAAAAAAAAGCAAAAATAACTAAAACATAAAAAAAAAGAAGATAAAAACATATTACTGTAGCTTACCAAAAATGTTCCATTAAAATTTATTATAATTTCTTAAGAAATTGTTAATGATTACATTCAAAGAGTTCATCTGATCAAATAGATAATGATTAAGTAATATGGTTTCATCTAATTAATTGTAATTAATGCATAAATCAAAATAATTCAATGAGAGAAAGAGAGAAAGTGGGAGAGGGAGAGGTGGAGAGTGGAGAGTATTTAGGTCATTTAAGGGCAGATAGAAATTATAATTTTATAATTTAATTAAAACAACCTGAAATTATTTCTTCATAAAAAGCAACAACTAAACTCTTCAATTTCAAAAAAACTTTATATCTAATTATATACATTTATTTATTTATTTATTTATTCATTTATCTATTTATTTATTTATTTATTGCTATTTCTTACTTTACAAAATTTTATGACTGAAGAAGAAAATGAATAAAGAAAAAGACAAAATAAATTAAAGGAGAGAGAGAGAGAAAGAGACAGGGTGAGAGAGAGAGAGAAAGAGACAGGGTGAGAGAGGGAGAGAAAGAAAGAAAGACAGATGAAATTGGTTTTCAATTTTGCCAAATTATTATTATTTGGCTTTTTTTAATTTTTATCATTTTTAT
>NC_068994.1:14301368-14308835 GCF_001194135.2 Octopus bimaculoides
ATTAATTGATTAAGAAGAGTACATAGAGAACATACAAGACTTCACTTTGGATACATTCAAGATTCCATATTTAAAAACAAAAAAAATTAAAGAAATCAAAACAAAATAAATAAATATATAAATCAAATAATAATAACAATAATAATAATAATAATAATAATAATAATAATAATAATAATAATACAACTTTCTGAGAGGCAAAAATTAATCATTTTTCACTTTTAATCACAACCTACCAGCAATCAATCATGGTTCTTATTTTGTAAAAGAAATCAAATGTTGCAAATAATGTTATTAATAAAAAGTTATATGGTAAAAGTCAGCAAGACAGAGAGAATTAAATGTAAGGGATGTGTGATAGGAGGACCTAACAGTCTAAGAATTAGATATAAATATAGTCTCAGAAATAGATATAAATATAATCAAAGAAATAGGTATAAATAAATTATTGATAACTAACTATGTAACAAAATTTAAACTTTTTTTTGTGTCTTTGGTCAGTAAGTGTTATTTCTTATTTGCTTCTATCTGGAAACCAAAGGGAATCACTTCTGCACCTTTCAAACTTTGCTTTTGTGACCTTGGTATCAATGTTTTGAAACTGACCTATTTTCCATTACATTTCACAGACAGATTCAGTGCTGAGTTGCTGAAGCAGAAATATCGTTATAGCAAATATTCTGCTCAATACCACAGATTTGCTTGTCAGCTGCTTGACCCTGACCATTTGAGCATGTTCCTGAGTGGCTGACAATATGTGCATCTTTGATCATGAGCAGGAGTAGTCAGGGAGCATCATAACCATGTGTCGAGAGGGATTCATTGGGGTTTGAATAAACGTAAGGAAAGCAAAGTTTGAAGGAAATATTAGCCATTTTTCAAAATTTCTAGAGATAAGCAAACAGGAAATAACAGTTGCTATCTAAGGACAAAAATCAAGTTACATAGTGTAATCATATTAGAACTTTTAGTTCATAAAGTATAACTTCATTAAATATTTTATTTTAGTATGTTCATAATCTTTAAGGTTGTTTTCACTGCCATATCATTTTATCAGTTCTATGATTAACAATTATAGCTCATTAACCATTTCATGACCATATTTATAATGAGATGCACTGCCTAATTGTTTTAGAGTTTCAGTAAATTTTGTGAAAATAATCAAGAATTTGGTGAAATTTGGTAAAATAACAATTTTTTTTCATTAATAATTTCGTGTTTGGGATAATAAATTTCATTTAATTAAAGCTTCTTTACATAAGGTACAGGCATGGCTGAGAGGTTAAGAAGCTTGCTTTGCAACCATGGGGTGTCAGGTTCAGTCCTACTGTGTAGCTTGTAGGGCAAGTGTCTTTTACTATAGCTCTGGGACAACCAATGCCTTGTGAGGGAATTTGTGTGGAAGCTTATTGTATATATGTGCATATGTGTGTGTATTTGTCCCCTGCCCCATGTTTGACAACTGGTGTTGGTTTGTTTGGGTTCCCATTATATAACAGTCTGGCAAAAGAAGCTGACAGAATAAGTACCAGACTTAGAAAATGAGTATTGGGATTGATTTGTTTGACTAAGGTGGTACCCCAACATGGCCGCAACACAAAGACTGAACATATAAAAGATAAAAGATAAAATTATGATGGCAGGTCATACTTTAAAGCAGGTTCTTTTTTGTATCATAGAATCAGGGGCAGTCCATGACAAAGAAGGACAGCATAAGAGTTAACCCTTTAGCATTCAGATTTCTTTGTCAAATGTATTGCTTATTTATTCCCATTGTTTTTAATTAAGCAAGCATTATCTCATAATTTCTGGATTTCAATGGTGTGCTTGTATATTTTTGAACAACAGGCACAGGCATGATGACTGTGTGGTAAGAAGCTTGCTTCCCAGCCACATAGTTCCAGGTTTAGTCCCATTGTGTGGCACCTTGAGCTAGTGTCTTCTACTCTAGCCTCAGGCTGACCAAAGCCTTGTGAGTGGATTTGGTAGATGGAAATTGAAAGAAGCGCATCGTATATATGAGTGAACATCGACTAGTCTTGAGCACATAACTATGACCTGTAGAAACCAAACATGGGGAGCAGCTGTACTGAATACACTAAACACTAACAAAACCCTTGCCAGTGGCTGATGCTTTTTTTTTAGCCTTGGGTCAGCTAACCATGATCATCCAGACATTTAGAGGACATTGAGGCATAGCTGAACAGTTAAGAAGCTTGTTTTGTAACTTACATGATTTCGATTTTAATTCACACTGTACAACACCTTGGGCAAGTGTCTTCTACTATATCCCTGGTCCAACCAATGCCTTGTAACTTAATTTGGCAGACAGAAACTGTGTGTGAGCTGATCATATATGTGTGCAAGCGTGCGTGTGCATGTGTGTGTGTGTGTGTGTGTGTGTGTGTGTGTGTGTGTGTGTGTGTGTGTGTGCGTGTGCTTGACAACAGGTGCTGACTTAAGTCCCTGTAACTTAGCAGTTCAGCAAAAGTGATCAATGGAATAAGCACCAGACTTAAAGATAAGTAGCAGAGTCGATTTGTTTTCAACTAAACCCTTCATTGTAGTGCTCTAGCATGGCAGCAGTCCAATGACTGAAACAAGTAAAAGATAAACAACCAAAAATATTATCCAATACATCCTTCTGTCTTTTAAGATGACAGAGTCATGATTTAAGAGAATTTAGCTGCTGTTTCTAACATCTAGGGCAGTGGTTTTCAACTGGGGTCAATATACGATTTTTTGGGGTCCACGTAATAAAATAATAAATTGAAGACCCACAGGAGTATTTTAAGGGCCATGGAAAGAGATGTTTTAGATGTATGTATTGGTGTGTATTACAAGAAACAGCTAGGTTTCTTTCTCTAACATTTTATATAGTTTAACATGCAGAAGTTAATGAGTGGAAAACAAAATAAGTATTTTGAAAGAAGTTTTTATCAAACTCGTTTTTAAACCGTGAATGGCTATGGGGATGGGGTCCACCACAATAAAATAGTAATTAAAGGGGTCAGTTGGTAAAAAATGGTTGGGAACCCCTGATCTAGGCAGACCATGTAGAGCTGTTTGGTTAACTTGTTGGCTTGTGTATTATACTGTATTTTGCTTTCTAGCAGTGTTGAGCTGTACCACTTTATGGTACCTGTTTACAGCTATGAGGACTTGTCTATTTAATGACCTGACTGAGGGACACAATGCAGCATCAGTGACAAAGGTAATACTTGCTGACTCCTCTTTATCAACTACAACATTAATTCAGCCATCTGAAAGCTCTATAATGTTATTAATAATATGACAGACATAACAGCTTCAAAATCGTTTCACCCATAGACTAAAGAAAAACAATAAACAACAAAAAAATTTGAAAAACATTTAATATATATATATATATATATATATATATATATATACATACATACATACATACATACATATGTATGTATGCGTGTATATGTATATATGTATACCAGGGACGTGCCGTCTAGGTAGGTAAGGTAGGCAGTGCCTACCTTGGATAAAATAGATCGATGGCAACATTTCCCTTTCATGGCAAAATATGCACCTAATTCAATAAAATTATGAAGGTTACTCTGATTACTCTGCATAAAATATTTTTATATTTTTGTAGATTAGGTAGGCATAATCCATCCCAACGTTTCAATCTCAGTATTTAAGCTACACATAATACTGTTGTAGTTCGCATGCTGCGTACATTCCTACAACAATGTTTTCTTTACGTGCTGTGAAAGCAGAAGTAAATCTACTTCCAACTCAGTTGCGCATCTGTGTTTCGCTTATTTTTTGTGTGCTTTTCTACATAAAGGTGACCAACTGCCTACCCTGAGTAATTACTAATGGCACGTGCCTGATATATATGCATATATGTATGTATATATATGTAAGTATGCGTGTTTATATATATATATGTGTGTACATATAAATACATGCATCTCAAACAGATTGCATAAATACTTACTTTCTACAAATGTTTTTCAAATTTAAAAAATAGATGTTAACATTTTTTCATCAATACATTTCTTTAAGTGTTTGTTTATACATAAAATTCTTGAGTCATGCAAATAAACAGTGAGGAAATAGAATATGATGAAGTTTAAATGTTAAAAATTCCAGAATAGAAAAAATAGTAATAAAAAAAGAAGGAAAACAGGGAAAAGGTTGTTGGGATGGAAGCCGTTCTTGTCAGCCATTGAACCATGCTAGGGGGACACAACTCATGGAAAAATTCATTAGTTTAGGTGAATGAGGCAGAGGGGGAAAAAAAGAAGGAAGACCAGTATAAAGCAAGTAGACCCCTTATGAAGTTCAATTAAAACAAAAAAGTAAATGATGTTTTTAATGTAAATAAATGAAATATAACGTTTTATTTTGGGACTATGTTTAATGTTGTCTTTCAACATACACAATAATCTACAGCTAATTGATCATAGAATTTGTAGTATTTTAGATTAGATCACTTAGTGTATTTTTAAACCAAAATATGTTTTGCTTTATCCAAGCAACAACATATTTCAGTAATTTCTTTTTTCCTGATTATCCTTTTCTTGACTTTATTATTGATATACAAAACATCTTACTGTGAATTATATATAAAACTTATTACTGTGTCTCATATAAAATACATAATAAATAATGTGTGTGTGTGTGTGTGTGTGTGTGTGTGTATGTATGTATGTATGTATGTATGTATGTATGTATGTATGTATGTATGTATGTATGTATGTATGTATGCATGTATGTATGTATGTATGTATGTTTGCATATTTAAACAATGAGTGTACTTTGGTGGACAGTTAATACAAGGGAAATAATCATTTCTTCATAACATTTTTTTAGAAAGGGAAGTCTGAATTTGAAATAAGAAATAATGAAAAAAAACGCATAAAATACACAATATAAAACTTATCAGTGTGTCTCATATAAAATATATATACATTAAATACATATATATATATTAAATATGTAGTATCTCTTAGAGACAGTTAATAGAGGGAAGATAATCATTTCTTCATAATTAGTGGGATTAGAATTTTGAATTTGAAATTAAGGAATAATGAAAAAGATGCTTACAATTAACATTTATAAGTTTTTTTATGTTACTTATTTACTATGGAATCCTTAAATTTTCTAGTCTGTGGTAAACATGTAGAGCACTTTTTTACATTTTCATCCCTGTAGATAACATAAATACCAATTGTTATAAGTACTATACAGCTCACTTATATTTGCCAATAAGTAAAGGGAACTCTAACAACAACAACAATAGTAATAATAATAATAATAATATATTCAGTAGTTTTTGTAGATTGAAAAAAGTCTGAATTAGTAAACCTAAACAGGAGAACTAGGAAGGAATTCAACATGAATGGAGGACTTCATCCTAGAGCAGGATTGGCAAGATTGTGTTTAACTGGAAAGCAAGGTGGTGGAGGTTTAATATCAGTAGAAAACTGTATTGAATTAGCTAGAGTACATACAGCCTCCAATGTGGGTAATGGTGAGGAAATTTTATTAAGAGCTGTAAGTGCAACAGTAGGAGATAGGGAAACCAAAAAGCCAAATGTAGTTAAAAACCAGAAAAAAGAAGCAAGATTTTCTGACTGGCAAGAAAAGGCTTTGCATGGTAAATTTCCAAAGATAGTTGCAGGAAATAATAATAGTGAGATATGATTGTGGTGTCAGAAAGGAAGGCTGAAAAGGTAGGCAGAAGGTTTATTAGTAGCAGTACAAGATCAGGCATCGAGGAATAACAAGATAAAAGCTAAGATAGACAAAATTCATATAGATTCCCATTGTGGGTTATGTAAATCAAAGGAAGTTAGTAATTGTAGTATGCTGGCACAGAAGAATACAAGAAAAGACATGACAACCTAGGGAGAATAATCCACAGGGAGTTATGTAGAAAGCTAGAATTTGACCATTCTGAAAAGTGGTACGAATATGAACTTTGTAAAGTGCTAGAAAGTAAGAAATATACGTTATGAGATTTTAACATTCAGTCTGACATAATAACAGAAGCTAGATGACCTGATTTAGTAGCAGTAGGCAAAGAGAATAGATATTGACTTTACAGTCTCAAATGATGAGAAAGTTGATATGAGAGGTATAGAGAAAAATATAATAAAGAAATAAAACTTAGCTATTGAGTTACAGAGACTAAAATGCATTCTTGTAGTTATAGGCATATTAGAAACTATTCCTAAGGATTTGAATTGATAGATAGAGGAAACAGGTGTAAAACTCCAGAAAACAGTATTATTAGAAGCAGCTAGGATACTTACAAAGCTACTAGATATCTAAGGTTACTTGTAGCGTGATATTAGGAATTTTTTTCAACAGTCTAATCTATTGTGCATAGATGAAATAATAATGTTAATAATAATCCTTTCTACTAATAGGCACAAGGCCTGAAATTTTGGGGCAGAGAGCTAGTTAATTGCATCGACCCAAGTGTATAGTTGGTATTTATTTTATTAACCCCAAAAAGATGAAAGGCGAAGTGAACCTCACTAGAACAGGAACTCAGAACATAAAGACATGAAATGCTGCTAACCATTTTGCCATTTTATAATAATAATAATAATAATAACTAATAATAATAATCATAATAGACAATGCCTGAAATTGTTGGGGAGGGACTAGTTGATGACACTGACCCCAGTGCTCAACTGGTACTTATTTTATCGACCCCAAAAGGATGTATGGTATAGTCAACCTCAGCAGAATTTGAACTCAGACTGTAAAGATAAACAAAATGCCACCAAGCATTTTGCCTGCATGCTAATGATTCTGCCAGCTCACTGCCTTTTTTAATAACAATACAATACCTTCCGAAATTGTGATGCACCCATAAATATTTAAGAAACAATATGAAGAAGAAAGAGTAAACAATTGGAAAATGAAATCACTGCATAGGCAATACCACAAAGAAATCAAAAGTAATGGCCAAGATCAATACTTGGAGATGGCTAAGAAAAAGTTATCTGAAAGGATGCACTGAGGCATTGATCTGCAGAGCTGAAGAACAAGCTGTGAGATCTAATTACACCAAGTTCCAAATAGATAAGAGTAGCAAATCAACCCTTTGTAGGATGTATGGAAGCTGAAATAAAACAATCTTACATATTGTGAGTGAGTGTAGCAAACTGACACACACACACACACATATATATATATATACATACAATATATATTTTATCTATAAAAGGCAGATTTTCTGTGTGTGTGTGTGTGTGTGTATGTTTAAAATTCATACATTTACACAATTCCAAATTTCTTGGATGAAAGAATCGGAATTAATATTCTAAATACAATAAGTTAGGTCACAGCGTCATTTTTTCAGTCAAAATAACCCCCAATTACGAATAAAATCCATAAAACTACATACAAAATCACTTTCCCCCTCTAAAACAATCTACTTAACTATTTCTACTCCTCTTACAAATCGTT
>NC_068994.1:14308935-14312238 GCF_001194135.2 Octopus bimaculoides
TACATATATATATATATACATACATATATATATATATGTATGTATGTATACACATCTGTCAATCTATCTATCTACATGTGTGTGTGTGTGTGTGTTTGTATATGTATATATATGTGTGTGTGTATGTATATGTGTGTATGTATATATATATATATGCACGCACACAAATACACATGGGTATGTGTGTCTATGTATACATGTGTGTGCGCGTGTGAATGTATACTTTTAATGTAAATGTGTGTATATCTATGTGTATTAACACAGTGAGTGATAAATGTATATATAACAAACCATAAAATCGCATTTCTTTACGTAAACAATTAGATATTCTCATATATACAATTGCATAGAGGTAAACACCTTCTCAACTCCCACGCTAGCCACATATATAAACCATACGATATTACATTCTATACACTCAATCAACAGTCTGTACAAGCTGAAAACACAAGAAAAACCAGCAAAAAACATCTAGCTGGCACCATGAGTTTTTAATTATCCAGACAAACATTCCTGTTGTTTTTCAAGGAAGAATTTACCAAAATCTCAGTGATGAGAATTTCTGTACATTTTTGGCAATGTTATATCTTAAAATGCAGAACAGCATCCAACATTATCACCCTTCTTTTCTTCCTGTTCACGCTCATCATCACCACCACAGCCACTGCCACCACCACTACCACCACCACTACCACCACAACTACCACCAACATCATCATTTTGATCAGGATTTAGTTAGGTGCTACACAACAATAACAGTCAAGAGTATTGAGTAAGGGGTAAAGGTGTAGTATTGCATAAGGTATCGAGTAAGGTGAAGGTTTGT
This sequence comes from Octopus bimaculoides, assembly GCF_001194135.2. Lineage (NCBI taxonomy): Eukaryota > Metazoa > Mollusca > Cephalopoda > Octopoda > Octopodidae > Octopus > Octopus bimaculoides. Next base: position 14,309,762 of record NC_068994.1, read on the forward strand.
GGCTCAGTGGTTAGGGTATTCGACTCTCAGTCATAAGGTCATGAGTTCAATTCCTGACACTTTATTTCATGTTGCTTCAGTCCACTCAGCCAGCAACAATGAGTAGTATCTGTATTTCAAAGAGCCAGCCTTGTCATATTCTGTGTCTTGCCAAATTTCCCTGAGAACTATGTTAAGGGTCTGTGGAGTGCTCAGCCACATGCACATTAATTTCATGAGCAGGCTGTTCTATTGATCAGATCAACTGAAACCTTTGTTGTCGTAACCAACGGAGTGCCAGTGCTGAGTATTGAGTGGGGTGGCTTTGTGCCAAGTGACAAGAAGTTCAAGCATGATAGAAAGACAGGTACAGTTGTCTTGCTGAGGGTAAGATTCACGGTTACCTCTATTAGGAAAATGAGATAAGTGTTATGTTTCCCTCGGACTGACTCGCAGAGATAACATAACGAGTTATACAATTTAATTATTACATTTATTGTTCAATTACATACAAAGAACACACTCACCCAATGTTCGTTATGAATAAACAAAAGTCATGTCCGCCATATATATATCAATGACATTTTACTACGACAGTCCCACAAGACAACAGCAATGAAACAATGAACTCAGACGAACCACATGACACACGGAACGTCAGACGAATTACATATCTAACAGTCCATATAACACCTCCCCACTGAAATTGATGCTACACAAGAAGTATCAACATGGAAGAAGAATGACAGACCGATAGAAAGGAATGCAGTGAGAGGTGAACACAGGTAGAAGCAAGATTAGTTGTGTTACAATTTCCAAATTCCCAACTTGTCTTCAAAATATAGCTTTGTTTTATTTAACATTTAAACTGGTCATATCCAACCCAGATATTTTACCCGTTTTATGTTCAAACCAGCCAAGTGTTATCTCTCACGCCTACCATACAATGAGTGGTTAGGGCAGCAGACTCGTGGTCATAGGATCGCGGTTTTGATTCCCAGACAGGGCGTTGTGAGTTTTTACTGAGCGGAAACACCTAAAGCTCCACGAGGCTCCGGCAGGGGATGGTGGCGAACCCTGCTGTACTCTTTCACCACAACTTTCTCTCACTCTTACTTCCTGTTTCTGTTGTGCCTGTAATTCAAAGGGTCAGCCTTGTCACACTGTGTCACGCTGAATATCCCCGAGAACTACGTTAAGGATACACGTGTCTGTGGAGTGCTCAGCCACTTGCACGTTAATTTCACGAGCAGGCTGTTCCGTTGATCGGATCAACTGGAACCCTCAACGTCGTAAGCGACGGAGTGCCAACAACAACAACAACAACCATACAATGTCATTCTAAAAATGCAACAATCACATTATTGAACTCTCAAAGGTATGAGATAATGCACGATTAATTCAAAACAATGTGAATATAAATAAGCTTTTACATTTGAAATAAAAATTCTGATTGCTGACAGGTTAAAAGAAAAACATGTGCCAAAATAATCTTGTAGTGGCGCAAAATTATAGCTGCCATTGAGGAAGTACTATTCTGCGCATGCGCAGGGGACTTCACCACCAGAAGCCCCTCGAGTGGGCATGCGTAGTAAAACTGGTACTTAAACAGTGAGTTTCATTTTCTCAGCGAGTCGAGGACAGACCTTCTACATGACAACTCGCTCCTCACCGAAGCACTCTTCACCACGATGCCTTCGATGGTGATAGCTACTTGCTTCTCTGGCAGGCATCAAGGAAGCCCTTAACCTTCCAATACCAAACTACAACATAATCAGCAGCTGCTAAGCTGAATGACAGGAATTGTGAAACCAAGCATCATCAAAAAAATAAAACTTATTTTTATTATGTTGTAAAATTGTTCTAATGTCTCTTCATATATAATGCTGTTGAAAGGTGATAGAGAGAAACTAAAGTCTCTATTGCAACTATCAAACTTTTACAGTCTTCCCCTTTTATCAACATCACTTAACAGAAAAAGCAGAAAATCTCTCCAGTATCTAACTATGTCATGAAAATAACCTCAACTAAAAATAGACATCACTTATCTTTTTAAATTTAAGTAAGATCGATCTTTCTAACTGCTTCGCTGCTATCTCTCAAAGCAAATGTCACATGACCTGTTATGTTTCCCTCAGGTGACTCGTAGAGATAACACAACGAGTTATACAATTTAATTATTACATTTATTGTTCAATTACATACAAAGAACGCACTCACCCAATGTTCGTTATGAATAAACAAAAGTCATGTCCGCCATATATATATCAATGACCTTTTACTACGACAGTCCCACAAGACAACAACAATGAAACAATGAACTCAGACGAACCACATGACACACGGAACGTCAGACGAATTACATATCTAACAGTCCATATAACACCTCCCCACTGAAATTGATGCTACACAAGAAGTATCAACAGCAAAGTCTCTCTTGGGTTTTACGGGTTCTCTTGGACCGTCTTGGGTTGTCTGGTCCATACTCTGGAACGGGT
>NC_068994.1:14318092-14321914 GCF_001194135.2 Octopus bimaculoides
AGACGGAAACTGAAAGAAGCCCGTCGTATATTTATTTATATTTATATATATATATATATATATATATATACATGTATGTGTATATGTTTGTGCGTGTGTGTGTCCCAACATCACTTGACAACCGATGCTGGTGTGTTTATGTCCCCGTAACTCAACGGTTCGGCAAAAGAGACCAATAGAATAAGTACTAGGCTTACAAAGAATAAGTCCTGGGGTCGATTTGCTCGAATAAAGGCGGTGCTCTAGCATGACCGCAGTCAAAATGACTGAAACAAGTAAAAGAGTAAAGAGTATATATATATTTATATAACTGCTATAAAAGTAAAGGTGACGCTTTAGATACTAATTACAGAGGTATCAAGTTGTTATATCAGGTAATGAAAGTCACAGAGAGGTCATAGCCCAACTAATTAGGGAGTGAGTCAGTTTAGATGAGATGCAGTTTGGGTTTGTGCCAGGGAAAAGCACCACTGATACTATATTTCTGGTAAGACAGCTTCAGGAGAAATATCTAGCCAAGGATAAACCTCATCCCCCACCTATATATCATAGTCCTCCAGACGGTAACAGAGGAATTCAAGACAGGATGCCCTTGGAAGCTCCTCTAATACCCTCAAAAACAGAAATTTTCCAGCATCACCTCATATGGAAGCTAAATAAACATTCATTAGCCTCCAACTTGCTATATAGACACTGTAATTAAATCACAGTGCTCTCTCTACAAGATGAATTGGAGCACAGCTCAACAAGTTCTTGTTGACTTATTGGGAATCTCTAGATTACAACAAACAGCTTATTGCATATTTATGAAGAAAGTCACAAGTAACAGATGTTGATTTTACTAATTTGCATATCAGTACATTTCAGTGGCAGTGTTTATTAATTAGCCTCCACAGTAAAGTGTGGAGGTGCAATGGCCCAGTTGTTAGGGCAGCGGACTTGCGGTCTTAGGATCGCAGTTTCGATTCCCAGACCTGGCGTTGTGAGTGTTTATTGAGCAAAAACACCTAAAGCTCCATGAGGCTCTGGCAGGGGGTGGTGGTGAACCCTGCTGTACTCTTTCACCACAACTTTCTCTCACTCTTACTTCCTGTTTCTGTTGTGCCTGTAATTCAAACGGTCAGCCTTGTCACACTCTGTGTCACGCTGAATCTCTCCAAGAACTACATTAAGGGTACACATGTCTGTGGAGTGCTCAGCACATTAATTTCACAAGCAGGCTGTTTCGTTGATCAGATCAACTGGAACATTTGTCGTAACTGACAGAGTGCGACCACCACAGTAAAGTACTGAGACAGCAGTGTGTGAATAAATTGTGAAATAGCAGCTAAACCTACCTCAAATCATGAGACAGCAGTGTATGGATAAATTGTGAAATAACTAATTCTACCTCAAATTATATACTACACTCTAAAAAAAAAAATATATATAGTTTCTAAAAATACAATGAAATGGACTGAAATGCTTTTCCTCAGACTGGGAACCATTGATAGAACAGCCACTCTGACTCACATTTGTGGACAACCATCTCCACCCGAATAGCAGTGAGTAGGGATATGGTCTGGGGAGGGCCAAATGCAATTTATCACTAATAGTTGATGGAATGAAACAACAGATCAAAGTAGCAGTTGCAGGAATTAACAATTAGGCATGGCTGTGTGGTTAAGAAGCTTGTTTTGCAACCATGTGCCCCACAACAAAACCTCTGGGGCGTCTTCTACTACAGGGTAGGTGTGAGAGACTGGATCTGGCCAGTTTGAACATAAAACAGAATATTTGGGCTGGATATGGCCAGTTTAAATGCTAAAGGGTTAAAACTAGTGCTTTTAGACTAATCATGACCAAAACACACACACACATACAGGTGTGAAGTTTGCCTATAATGTGAGTTTCAACCTTTTTTATAATTTTCATGAATAGTTGTTCTTACAGTGAAACATTTACACCATTTTCAAGTATTAATTCAAATTCTGCAGATTGTGAACTAGCTGTGATCTATCGATCATTTCAGGTGGGTTGCCCACACCAATTCTCCTCTTTCGCGCCAAGCGTTCCTGTCATCCACAACATTTTTGAATTCTATTTGTAACTCAACATCATAAGAAAGTCCATCAATATATGTCATTTTCGGTCTTCCAGCACGAGAATTCCCTTGGCTCATGACCCACAAAAGAAACTCATTCACGATTTAACCTTTGCTTTAATAGCAGTGATCAGCATATTTTGTCATACAGTCTTGAATTATTGATATGTTGGGGATATTTCTATAAAGCTCTGCCTTTTTTGGATGCTGTTTCCATTAGATGAGGACAACATGCAACATGCTTGTGTAGGTCCCATCAATGTTTCTTTTGTCAGAATCCAGACTAATGAACCATAAAGAAGAATGGATTCTACTATGGCTCTGAAGAACTTGCTTTTCATTTGGTCAGGCAGTGTCATCATCTTCCTCATTTAACATCCGTTCTCTGTGCTGGCATGGTTTCTACAGCTGGATGTTCTTCCTAATGCCAACCACTTTACAGTGTGCTGGTTGCTTTATATGTGGCACCAGCACAAGTAGACTTCCAAATTATTTTTTCAGAGCATGCCATGCTTTTACAATGCAGATGGATAAATCTCACCTCATCAATTAGCAGAAATAAAAGCCATAAAAAAGGACTTTGACATAACGTACTTGCTTTCAGGTTAAAGTAAATATGACTCACACACACACACAAACATTTTAATAATAATAATAATTAACTAAGCATAATGATATCATTCTTTTACCTTTAACTTATTTTCCATAATTCAAATAGTTCTGATAATTTGATTATCAATTCAATTAAATGTTACTCTGATAATTTTGATTTTTGTTCAACTGTTTTCAGTCAATTGTATTTCATTGAACTGTTCTCAATAAATTGGTACCAATTTTTTTTCCTTAGTAGATTGTTTAGTCAGGTTAACCTGGGGGGGGGGCCATACAACAACAGCAGTGACACAGGGCTTAAAATCTTTGATGTCAACATTCAGGTTTTCATTTATTATTATTTTATTGGAATTCCCTCCCAGCAAAGTAACCAGTGGTAAAACAGTCTTTGGCAGAATTTCAAAGATTTTCTGAAAATTCCAAGAAATATAAAAAGTCAAGGTGTTATATGGGGTGCTCAAACCAGAATCCCGTCATCTGTCTACCTAGGCCAGTGGTTCTCAACCGGTGTCCATATGGCCCCTGAGGGTCCATATAAGATTTTTGGGGATCCACAAGAAAATTGTAAATTCGGGATCCATGATAGTATTTTAAGGACCCCTGGAAACATTTTGCTTTAGATGCATGTGTAATATGTTTGAGTCAGCAGTTACTAATTGTAACGGTAGATGCATGAATTCATTTTGAGTTGTTATATGGATGATGATGATGATGCGGATGTGAAAGAATGATAGCGGTCGAAGTTGATGTTGACTCCAAATTTTATTTACTGCTACTGAATATATAGCCACACACGACTCTTTTACTCATTTATTTGTTTCAGTCATTTGACTGCGGCCATGCTGGAGCACCGCCTTTAGTCGAGCAAATCGACCCCGGGACTTATTCTTTGGAAGCCTAGTACTTATTCTATCGGTCTCTTTTGCCGAACCGCTAATTTACGGGGACGTAAACACACCAGCATCGGTTGTCAAGCGACGTTGGGGGGACAAGCACAGACACACAAACATATACACACACACATACATATATACCACGGGCTTCTTTCAGTTTCCGTCTACCAAATCCACTCACAAGGCTTTGGTCGGCCCGAGGCTATAGTAGAAGACACTTGCCCAAGGTGCCAC
>NC_068994.1:14322748-14326581 GCF_001194135.2 Octopus bimaculoides
ATGCATATATTGTTTATTATGTAGATTCCGAATATACTAAAATTTTCGGTGAAAGTGTTTTGGAATGGGGTGGGGGGCAATTTTCGGAAATTCCAACAGAGTCCACTTAAATTCCTCTTAACTTCCAGGAAAATATTTTTTCGTGAAATATTCTACAAATATACCTTGATGTATGTACATTTCGAGCATGTAGGAATTTTGATGGAAACAACTGCAGGTTATTTTTGAGAAGTGTTCCCACTCGGTGGTGTTTCGGAGCAAGTCGTCCATAATTGTTTCATTTTTCTCTATTATGTGCGTGAGGGCATCCATTTGTCGAACTGACGAAGTGAGGTGACGGTATACTCAAGAGATGCCTCGGAGGTAGGAAGGGTCTACACACACACACAAAGCAATGCCACTGATTGAAATGTAAATTTGACATCAAAAATAAATACAAAAGATCGAAGTAACTTAAGTCAAGAAGTAATTGAAAATATTCGGTGGACATTAGAATTAGACACTGAGGGAAAATGGCTGTAACTTTTTTATTTTTTTAGGCGCTTTTCGTTTTCGATAATGTGTTCTATATATCCCGGTCATGCGATTCCCCCTAAAAATAATTTTTTGCGATTTCGATCCCCCCCGGGGGGGGGGGATTTTTATATTTGACATTGTGTTCTACATGTCCAGGTCGTACGAGTAGCCTTCTCGCAACTTAGATGTGAAAATGAACGTCTTCAATTTATATTGAAACAGATAAAGGATCACATGTGGATTCCCCACCACGAAACTTGATATGCTAGAAATAACAGCTAAACGCGGACAATCCAAATCTTGGACAAGTACAGGAGTAAATTTAGCATCCAACAACTTTTTATCACTTTCGCTAATCACAAACGAATTGTGTATCTTTCTTTCTTCCACATATAGTACATTTTATTTCAATCACGTTTAAAATGTCTATTTACGTTCTTGTAGCAGTGAATATACAAAGAACTAAGTTTATTGCATCTTTTCCATTTACTTTCTTTATTTTTTACTATCTGTTGTAAAATTTTATTTTCTGTTCAGTTCAATCACCAAGAATGATTTAACGTAGTCCTCTTCATAAGAAAAACTGATAATAAAAACTGTGTCGCTTAACTTTTTTTTTCTTTGGTAATCAAAGCTCGGTAACATTTTGGTAATATTTTTTTTTTTGGTAACCAAAGCTCGGCAGTTTTTCGAACGTGTGTATAAAGTTAAAGAAGGTAACAAGAATTAAAAAAAAATTCATCGGGTCAAATAAAGGTTAAAGGTTACGAAGTGTGGCAGAGTTTCGAAATAAGCAACTAAACCTTTTTTTTAAATTTAGTCATTAAGTTTAAACATCGGAGATTACAATTCGTAAAATATGTAAATAAAATTCTAAAATTTAAATTTCACTCAGCCCCTCTCATTTTATGTTGCTTTGAAATATAAAACAAATTGCAAACTTCATTATTCTCCTTTTCTTTTTACCCCCGAATGCTTTAACCATGAGAAAAAGAAAATTTAAGAATTCAATTCTTCATTACGAAACTCTGCCTTAAGAATTAAAATAAGAAAAAAAAGATCGTTGAACGTATGTAAAGAGAATGGAAAATGTTAAAATTACAAACTTACCCAAGTTATACATGTCTATGTATTCCTGGAAATAATTGACAGACAAAATAAAGAAAAAATATCATTTTATTGTTTTGTTTTTTGGGGCTTTTAAATTTTTGTGAGTGTGGAACAGAAAAGAGTAGACAGAAAGAAGTTCAATATAAATGTACACAGCTTTATTTTAACCATTGCTGCTTTGTGTGTCTTTAATTAAAGTTGAAATAACATACATATGTATGTATGTGTAGTATGTCTGTGTATGAAAGCTTATGCTTAATAATAGAAAACTAATCCTTATATGAGACATGCCTTTCGCAAAGGCATTAATTATGAAAGAAAACTTAAGAAATTAACAAAATACAGAAAAAAAGTTTGAGAAAGTTAGCTACTTGCTACTTAATGAATTGTCTTTCTTTCCAGAATCATCTGCTCGCCTCACTTATCCATTACAAGAAACTACATAAACAAACTGAAAGTCTGAATATACTATTTCCTCATCTAGTTTAGATGAAAAATGTAAATATATTGCTGTCGCCTGAGCCAGTGTTACTAAATTAACTGGGAGATAGGGAATATTGCAGTAATAATTTCCTAAACAGAAAATAAATTCCATGGGATTTCTTTTGTTGTATTATTGGAACTTGGTCATAATGTGGTCCTTATTCGTCATAACAAGCAAAACAGCACTAAACAGCACCAATCCAAGTAGAGAGAACGGCAGCCAAGACTTACTTTTAACAGATTTTTTTGATAGTCTTCTCAGCCAGGCCATGTTTTTCTCAGTATACGGAGGATAACGGAGGTCATTGATGGATTCTAAGGCTTGAGATTTCCACATGATTGATTTCATGTGAGAGAACGTATCGAATGAGAATTTGCCGTGGTAGGCGCCCATACCACTTTTACCCACCCCACCAAAAGGTAGGGTCTCCAAGGCTATATGCATCAAGGTATCGTTAACACAAACGCCACCACTCGAAGTTTCCGAAAGGAATTTGTTCACCACTTTGCTATCATTAGAAAATATATAGAGAGCAAGTGGTTTGGGCCTGCTGTTTATATAATCGATAGCTGCTTGAACGTTTTCCATGGGTAGAATGGGTAAAATGGGACCGAATATTTCGCTCTCCATGACCTGGTCAGTGGGTTTTATGTCCGTCAAAACTGTTGGTGCTATGAATTTATCTGCTTCGTTCATATCACCCCCAAAGGCAGGTTTTTGGCCCTCAAGTAGCTTTTTTAAACGAAGAAAGTGTTGGTTGTTAATAATGCGACAGTAATGCTCTGATTTAGAAACATCGGTGCCAAAAAACTTCGTTACACTATTTTTCAGTGCTTCCACAAGGCTTTGCTGCAAATCGGGAGAACATATAACGAAGTCAGGAGCAATACAGGTTTGTCCAGAATTCGCACATTTGCCCCACATGATTCGATTGGCAACAGTAGGTATGTCACAGGTTTTATCAACATAAACAGGGCTCTTACCACCTAATTCCAGAGTGACAGGGGTCAAATGTGTGGCGGCAGCACTCATGATGATCTTACCGACTGATGTGCTACCTGTATAGAAAATGTAATCAAAACATTCTTTGAGTAACTCCGTTGTTTCTGGGATACCGCCCATCATCACTTTTATGCAACGATCGTCCAAATAATTAGGTATCAACTTACTCAGCAGGTTCGACGTACACTCTGATATTTCTGAGGGTTTGAGGAGGACACAATTTCCAGCTGAGATGGCCCCTATCACTGGCGTTATAGCGATGTACAAAGGATAGTTCCAGGCGCCCAAAACGAGAGCTACCCCGTACGGTTCAGGTTTTATCATGCAAGTATCCAAACTGTTAATTAAAGTTTTCTTGACATGGGTCGGTTTCATCCATTCAGATAGGTTATTCAGGTGGTAGACGATTTCGTTTCTGGTGGTATCCACTTCCATCAACCGGCTCTCGAACTCTGACTTATTCAAATCATCTTTTAGGGCAGCTGTTATATCAGAGTAGTTTTCATCAATCAGTTTCAGCAAAGCTAGTAGTTGACTGCGACGCCATTCATACGGTTTAGTTATTCCTTGTTGGAATGATTTCCGTAAACCTGCAACAACTGGAGCAGCTGACATGTTGCCGAAGGTGTGACTTATTACCTCAAGAGAACACTGAACAGAACGGAGTGTTCAGAGTGGATGTTTGTTATATATCTGTGACGATGTCGCCCCCCCCCCCCCC
>NC_068994.1:14326596-14327804 GCF_001194135.2 Octopus bimaculoides
CCCACCTACACAGATGTCAATTACCGGTTGCTAACGCGCGTGTACCGTGTTTACTTCCGTTTCGCTATCATCCATCATGTGCAATTGACTCGTTGGTATTACTTGTGCTGAAAGATCATCCACCACGATGCCTCGTGTACCAGATAGGTAAGGTCGATGTATTACCGTTGATTATTAGATATAGATACTTATGGACAAATTGAAAAGGACTTTCTCTATATAATACCTAAACTATTGAAAGGATAGACAGTAGAGAGAGAACGCATTCTTCCGTATGATAAGTGGATCTTGAAAAGTTGTTCGTAACCGTTCATTTGGTATATCAGTTCCTTCATCTAGTTTTTTTACTTCGTAAACAGAACCTATCCTTACTGTTAGTCGCTTTAGTTGATTGTTCTGCAATGGAATTATTGATATTGTTTATTTTATTTTCAGAAAGTTATCTTCAACTTAGGCGATTTCGAAATAATTTCGTAAGAAATTTGCTTGGTCAGTTAATGTAGCTTTATTAAAAATCCTATTAGTTATCAGTGTCTTCTGTATGACAGATTCATAGATAGGGCTGAAAGAAACGACTATGCCTTTCCTAAGAACGTTAACAAGATTATAAGAAATCACTGTTGTGCTGCTACTAGAAATCGAAACCTGCTCTCAATATATGACGATTCCTTAGCGCAGCCCGTGTCAAACTCACCTTGTGAATTCACAATTGAAAAGGTTAAATTAAATACAGTAAGGCTTTACCATTTAAATTACACCCGTATACACATACAGTCATGTATTGAGTAACTTTATTATCTTTTGCCACTACTATAAACCGGCAAATGAAAGTAACTGAAAACTTTTATCCAGATTTCTAAACCTCTTTTCAGATGGGAAATTTATTCAAAATTTGGTAAAATTATTAAAGGTACTCGGTTCCTTCCCTGTAAGACACCCTTGAGGCCTGTGAGTATATATTTTATGCTTTCCTTCTTTTTTATTCTTTTTTTTTTTTAAACTATTTTGGTATTCTATCGATTTGTGATCACATACTGAAAGTAAAAGTATTGACGCTATTCGGCTTTGTCCGAGCTCTCGTGTCGAGTAGGAAACATTCCACTTTTTTTTTTTTTTATCATAAAAGTTAATTGTTTTCTCTAGATTCATATGTTTGAATGTATTTATGGTGAGTAAATAATGATAAATTGCAACTATGACCGTATCTC
>NC_068994.1:14327814-14331296 GCF_001194135.2 Octopus bimaculoides
AAAGAAAACGTTTCTCAAATTCTCTTCCACTCTCAATTTTTTGTTTAACATTTTTTTCAAAAATGTTTTAGGACGATTCCACGTTTAATAACAGAAATTACGATTCAAAAAACGAAAAAGAAAACTTTTACAAAATTCCAATGATGATAGTTTACAATGATTCAATTTGTTAGCATAAACCGAAAGACTACTCCCGCTTTTTTTTTTTTTTATCATAAAAGTTAATTGTTTTCTCTAGATTCATATGTTTGAATGTATTTATGGTGAGTAAATAATGATAAATTGCAACTATGACCGTATCTCTGTTGCTGTTTAACTCCAAGTTACTAGTCACCGAATGGACATTGTCAAAAACATGCAAGGCAGTCTACTGTTGTAACAAACATAAAAGTAAGTAAATTGTCCTCAAAAGTGAAAGTAAATTGTGACAAAAATTCGAAGTGATAACTGACATACTAAAATTTCATAAAATGAATGTAAAGGACTCCCCCATTATGGCATGTCCACAGGTATCAACATGTATTGTGTATTCTAGTGATGTGTTAAGTATTCCAGAAATAGCAGCTGAGGTACACCGTTCCAATGTACTATATTCTGCAATGAACACCACTGTGAAAATAATTTGGTGGCTTGCATGTCAATGCATGTTTGCCAACAGTGAGCAGTAAAATAATTCTGCACGATTAATGAGCTGTTAAGAAAGAACCAACAAGAAGCAGTGGTATTGCAGACTTACTTGGACTCTATGAGGCAGTTTCTTTTTGGGGAAGACCCATTTTACTCTATCGTATAATAATTCTGCTTGTCATTCCGTTACTTAGCCCATCAGTAACGTTTTCATGCAATTAGAGAATAAGAGGGTGTGAAGCATCCATGATGTGAGGTAGAAGGAATGTAAATGCAATGCCCTCACGTGATTAGTTGAAGGGAAAGAGAGAAAAAGAGGAGAGAGAAGCATCTATGATGTGAGGTAGGGGGAACGTAATATTGTGTTGTTAAAAAAAGTTAGTTGAAGGTAGTAATGAGAGTTGATATAATTTTAGCAGGGGGTGATGTCTTGATGGGGAGGTTAAAGAAATAGAGACAGTGAGAGAAAGATGATGGTGGTGACGGTGGCAGTGGTGATTGGATAGTGAAAAGTATATTTTTTATTTAATTGAACTAAGATTTTTATATCACCTATCACTTAATACATGCGCATAAGTGCAGTTTTGTGAAATATTCACGCTTATTTACATGGCAGATGTATGCAATTTAACTAAATGTTGTCATGTACGGGATATTTGTTTTTGTTTATAGGAAAAATGGAAAAATAAGAGTGAATATTTATTTTATGAGTGCTGTGTAGTCTATAAATTGTGCATAAAGTATATAAAGTGCGTTAAGTAATCATCGTATTCCAATTTCTTTCACTTCTCAATGAGTAGCAGATGAGTGGCTATCTTTCCATACAGACACAACACAGGCTACGCTTTCAGGTTTTTTGAATGAAGCTTTCAGAAATAACCCAATAGATTTACTATCAATTCCGTGAGATATTCCTGGGTCCTGCTAATCAATAATAATTCAACTACTATAAATGTGGGTAAGAGACTTGTCACTTCCTGTTTCTATTGCAATTTACTTTCACATTTTAACTCCAGTAAACTGCATATTACCCATTCTTACTTTTTATGACAATAAGGTATAATTTCAGGGATATTTGACTACTTCGTCTCAATCACTCCTTGCTCTCTCATCTCTTCTTATCTCCTCATCGTGACTCCAACCCTCTCCGGCTTCACACGTGTCACTATGTTCAGTCATCTCTTCCTGCATTTGTTTATACTGATATCAATATCACAAGAGTGGAGGCGCAATGGCCCAGTGGTTAGGGCAGCAGACTACCGGTCATAGGATCGCGGTTTCAATTCCCAGACCGGGCGTTGTGAGTATTTATTGAGTGAAAACACTTAAAAGCTCCACGAAGCTCCGGCAGGGGATGGTGGTGAACCCTGCTATACTCTTTCACCACAACTTTCTCTCACTCTTACTTCCTGTTTCTGTTGTGCCTGTAATTCAAAGGGTCAGCCTTGTCACACTGTGTCACGCTGAATATCCCCGAGTACTACGTTAAGGGTACACGTGTCTGTGGAGTGCTCAGCCACTTGCACGTTAATTTCATGAGCAGGCTGTTCCGTCGATCAGTTCAACTGGAACCCTCCAATTGCTAGATGTCCATTTAATTTGAAATCTTAATTGTTGATATGACATGGTATGTCATAAGTGTCTGTATATTGTGTTTTTTGTCATTTTGGTTATAAAATAAACAGATTAATCAATGGAATACAGTGTCTGCAAGTTGATGAGTACTTCATATTCCCCTCCATTTTCTTATTGCTATATAAATTTAGGGTAAAAAAAAAAAACCTTTTACCCGCACCCACTTATTGCACTTGATATAACACTAGTGTAACAATAATTGGGTATCCTCCCAGCAGTATATTGGATATATATATATAAAATGTGATGGGCTTCTTTCAGTTTCCATTTGCTAAATCTACCAGAAGGCTTTGGTTGATTTGGGGCTATAGAAGAAGACACCTGCCCAAGGTGCCATGTAGTGGGACTGAACTCAGAACCATGTGGTTGACTAGCAAACTTCTTGCCATACAGCCACATGTGCACCTCTGATGGCTGTATTTTTTCTTTTTTTAACCTTTTTGTATAAAGAGAGTTGGGAATAAGAATGATATGAAGAACAAGTTGACTTTATTTTGGGGTTATTACCAATTCTTCAGATGTTTTCTTCATCCAGAGTCTGTTTGTGCAGACAAAATAAAATGTCTACTTATTAAATGCATGCCTTTGAATTTATTTGAATACTTTGATTTGATTTTGTTATCTTTCAGAATCTGACTGTTTCTCTTGCTGATGAGATGAGGTGAGATGTAATTCCAGTCTGTGTATATTTATAAAGATGTCACTACCATTTATATATAATAAGTAAACTGTCTTTAGCACCATTATCATGTATAAATTGTTATTATCAAACACTATCATTTATAAATTACCATTAACACTATTATCATATATAAGCTGTCATTATTATTAAGTTTGCCCACAGCAGAATTGTTAGCATGCCAGACAAAATGTTCATCATCATCATCATCATCATCATCGTTTAATGTCCGATTTCCATGCTAGCATGGGTTGGACGATTTGACTGAGGACTGGCAAACCAGAAGGCTGCACCAGGCTCCAATCTGATCTGGCAGAGTTTCTACAGCTGGATGCCCTTCCTAACGCCAACCACTCTGAGAGTGTAGTGGGTACTTTTACGTGCTACCAGCATGAGGGCCTCGCTCAAAAGGTGTTTTTTTATGTACCACCTGCACGGGAGCCAGTCCAGTGGCACTGGCAACAACCTCACTCGAATGATTTTCTAATGTGCCTCCAGCACAAGTGCTAGAAGGCAACGCTGGTAACGATTACGCTCAAAT
>NC_068994.1:14331318-14338045 GCF_001194135.2 Octopus bimaculoides
CAGTGCTGTTAGTGTTCCACTGGCACAGGTGCCAGTCATCGAATATGGTTCAATTACGATTTCACTTGCTCCAACAGGTCTTCGTAAGCAGAGTTTAGTGTCCAATGAAGGAGAGGTTGGCATGGGTGCTAGATTCGGTTCGATTTCGATTTCAGATTTCAAATTCCAAATTCACTTTCCTCAACAGGTCTTCGCAAGCAGGGTTTTCAGTGTCCTGCCTTTCAACCTTTCAGGGTTGATAAAATAAGTACCAGACGAGTACTGGGGTCGATGTCATTCACTTATCCCCTCCCCCAAAATTACTGGCCTTGTGCCAAAATTTGAAACCATTGTTACTGTTATAATCATTATTATTATTATTATTATCATAATATGGGTGGCAAGCTGGTGGAATTGTTAGCAGGCAGGCACAATACTTAGCAGCATTTTATTCATCTTTACATTCTTTCTTCAAATGTCGTCAGGGTCAACTGTGCCTTTCATCCTTTTGGGGTCGATAAAAGAAGTACCAGTTGAGTACTGGACTTGATCTAATTCACTAGCCAATAATAAAAAGGATTATTATTATTAAGATGGCAAACTGGCAGAATCATTATCACTCTGGATAAAATGCTTAGTGGCATTTCATCCGTTTTTATGTCCCGAGTTTAAATGCCAGCAAGGGTGACTTTGCTTTTCATCCTTTCAGGTTCAATAAAACAAGTACCAGTTAAGTACTGGGGTCGATGTAATCAACTTACCCCATCCACGAAATTGCTGGCCTTGTGCCAAAATTCGAAACCATTATTAAGTCTGCCTGCATAGCTCAGTCAGTAGACCATTAGACTTTTAATCTGAAGGTCACGGGGTCTTGTCCCTCTGTGGGTGTACAAATTTTTGAGGTGGCGAGCTGGCACAAATGTTGGCATTAGTTGACACCGACTCTCGTTACCTATTGAGCATGTGCAAGCATAAAACGATAAAAATATAAACAGGCAAAGCAAATGGTATCAGGTTAGATTAGGACATTTCATCAACATTATCATCATCATTTAATGTCTGTTTTCCAGCCTGGCATTGGTTAGACAGTTTGACTGCAGCTGATAAACCATAGGTCTGCACCAGGTTCCAGTCTGATTTGGCATGATTTTTACAGCTGGATGCCCTTCCTAATGCCAACCACTCCGAGAGCATAACAGGTGCTTTTGACATGTCACCGACATGGGTGCCATTTACATGAAACCGGCAATGGCTACAACTATGATTTCACTTGGCTTGACAAGTCTTCTCAAGTTCAGCATATTGCCAAAGATTTCAATCACTTGTCATCGCCTCTGTGAGGCTCAACATTCGAAGATCATGCTACTGGCAACGACCACGATTACAATTTCACTGGAGCCATTCACATGAAACTGGCAACAGCCACAACTACGATTTCATCTGGCTTGACATGTCTTCTCTCTTGAAAACTGATGTCACATGAATGTAGATCATAAGAAGGGAGGAATTACACTTCCGCATACCTGTTTAATTTCTTCCTTCCTTATAATACTAAAATACTGCAGTGTGATTTGGGGGAGATTTGCTGTTATTTTCTTTGTTGGTGTCAAGAATTATAGCAATGCATTAGGGTAGTCTGTTGTCTCTCTCCCATAAGACTTGATCTGTTAAAAAAATCCTATGTGAAATGTTTGGGGGTCACCACTCTTCATATTTTCTATTTCACATAATGAAAAGTTGTTTGGGAAATGGAGGATTTCTGTGTTTAATGCTTAATTTCTGTCTTTACTTTTATTCATTTATTTTCTTTTTTTTTTTTTTTGTATGTAAAGATTTACGCCAAATGACTTGATTGAAGCAGTGCCACAAATTGGTCTTGTTGTTGATTTCACTAACACTAAAAGATACTACAACCCAATTGTAAGTAGTTATTTAACTCTTAAAGCCATGTAGCGCTTTCCCTATAGAAATCTCCCAATCTTGTTAATAAACTAAAGATTTTGATGAAAAGCAATCATCATCGTCATTATTTAGCATCCATTTTCTATGCTGGCATGGGTTACACAGTTTGACTGGAACTGGTAAGCTGGAGAGCTGCACTAGGCTCTAGTCTGTTTTGGCTTGGTTTCTACAGCTGGATGCTCTTCCTAATGCCAACTACTCCACAGAGTGTACTGGGTGCCTTTTATGTATCATCAACACTGGCCATGACTATAATTTCACTTATCTTGACATGTCTTCTCAAGCACAGCAAATCGCTAAAGGTTTTGGTCACCTGTCATTGTCTCCATTAGACTCCACATCCAAAGATCATATTTCACAGCCTCGTCCCATGTCTTCTTGGGTTTACCTCTTCCATAGCTGGAACTCTGACCAGGTGCTATTACTCTGGGTCAGAGTAGAAGACCTGGGAACAACAGTGGCTGAGAGTTGGTTCTACATTCATCAAAACTCTGGGACACCTGGACCAGGACCCTACTACCAGATATAGTTTAAAGTCATAGCCTGGGGGGAAAAAAATGGAACTACCGCAAGACACGAAACTCAGCTTGCGAAGACCTGTTGGGGCAAGCGAAAGCGAAATCGTGATGGCACCTGTGCCCAGTGTCGCCTTTCTAGTACTTGGGCCCATGGTACTTTCAAGCGAGATCGTTACCAGTGCCTCTGGACTGGCCCTTTTGCGGGTGGCACATAAAATACACCATTTTGAGCGCGGCTGTTGCCAGTACCGCCTGACTGGCCTTCGTGCTGGTGGCACGTAAAAGCACCCACTACACTCTCGGAGTGGTTGGCGTTAGGAAGGGCATCCAGCTGTAGAAACTCTGCCAAATAAATCAGATTGGAGCCTGATGTAGCCATCTGGTTTCACCAGTCCTCAGTCAAATCGTCCAACCCATGCTAGCATGGAAAGCGGACGTTAAACGATGATGATGATGATATATGTATATTAATTTAGTTTCTGTCTATCGAATCCTCTTACAAGGCTTTGGTTGGCCCAAGGCTATAGTAGAAGACACTTGCCCAAGGTGCCATGCCATATATCTATGTGTGTATAACGTTATTATATTTTTTGTATGTATTCATTGATTCGTTTTGTATCGGCTGATATTTCTGCAGCATTTATATTTTTCAGGATTTCAAAATTAAAGAAGGAATAGATTATATGAAAATCTACACAGAAGGAAAAGTAATTCCAAAGAAAGAGATTATATCATTGTGCGTATATCTGTTATCCTTTATTCATTTCAGTTATTAGACTGCAGCCATGCTGGGGCAACACCTTGAATTTTTAGTTGAATGAATTGGCCCCAGTACTTTGTTTTTCGGCCTGGTATTTGTACAATTGGTCTCTTACCAAACCACTCAGTTATGGGGATGTAAGCACACTAACACTGTTTGTCACACACACACACATTATATATATACATATATATATATATATATGAGAGTATTGTAGTTCGCTTGAAGCATTGTGTATTGTTTGTAAAGAATAAAAAGTTTAGAATGGTACAACAATGCCCTATACAACAAAAAATGGACTATATACCTGTTGTAATTTGGTTATCTATAGTCCGATGATATTTCGGAATTACAATTCCGTCTTCAGATCTTCTTTGCTGGAGTCTCTGCTAGAAACATATATATATATATGTGGAGGGGCAATGGCCCAGTGGTTAGGGCAGCAGACTACCGGTCATAGGATCGCGGTTTCGATTCCCAGACCAGGCGTTGTGAGTGTTTATTGAGCGAAAACACCTAAAGCTCCACGAGGCTCTGGCAGGGGATGGTGGTGAACCCTGCTGTACTCTTTCACCACAACTTTCTCTCACTCTTACTTCCTGTTTCTGTTGTGCCTGTAATTCAAAGGGTCAGCCTTGTCACATTGTGTCACGCTGAATATCCCTGAGAACTACGTTAAGGGTACACGTGTCTGTGGAGTGCTCAGCCACTTGCACGTTAATTTCACGAGCAGGCTGTTCCGTTGATCGGATCAACTGGAACCCTCGATGTCGTAAGCGATGGAGTGCCAACACGCACATATATATATATATACATACAATAATAAATGTTAATTTCTGTCTATCCATCCTTCAGGGACCCCTGTATCTCAGCCTACATTTGCTCTACATAGACATATTATACCTTTTTGGAATCAGGATGATCCCGGGATTGAAAATCTGCCCTTCATTTGGTTCTTGAACATCCAGCATTGAGATCAGGTCTAGATGAGGATTTGTTATATGCTAACAGTTGAAAATACAAATTTTAAAAGAACTCCTAAAATTTGTGAACTTAAAAGTTTTTCATATAAACTGAATTTAACCGTTAAGCAGTTACAGCGGCCATATCTTGGCCTAAATATTCTATCAGTTTTATATACAAGCTGGTCAGATCTGGCCTTTCACACCTACCTTGCAATTTTATTGGGAAAACAAACAATCACATCATTAAAATCTTAATGTTATGAGATAAAGCATGGTTAATTCAACACAATTTGAATAAGTAAATAGAACTTTTGACAGAATGATCTGAACACTAAAGGGTCAAAGTAATATCATATTGGTAGGGTACCAATACATGCTTTATTATTATTGATCTCTTTAGTTCGGAGCCGCAGGCCCAATTAGCCCTCCGCAGGAGCAAGCTTAAAAGTTCACACACAGATAAACCCGCGTCAATATATATTGCATTACCTCTTTTTATTTTTTTCCTATATTCCAGATTCTTTGAAACTGTTGATGCTTTTTTGAAGGATTCTTCTAAGAAGAGTAAGTTAATGTGTTTGTTTGTTTTTACCCAACTTTATATTTCATTCCTTCAAGTTCCTTGTAGTCCTGAATGATGTATCTGTAATGTATTGGGGTGGAAGAAATTCAATCGGCTATACCCACCCTCTATTCAGACTTGATCTTGTGCATCGAGAAGAAAACAATTACTTTGCAGTTTGTGGATTAATCCCTGGTTAGCTCTGATAAGTGGAGGCGCAATGGCCCAGTGGTGAGGGCAGCGGACTCGCGGTTGTAGGATCACAATTTCAAAACCGCAATCCTATGACCAAGAGTCCGCTGCCCTAATCACTGGGCCATTGCGCTTCCACGATGATTTATGTATGCATGTATTATATATGTGTATATTCTATGTGAAGTTACTTTTGAGTGTTAATTGTAACATATAACCAAGTACAACCTGTTCCATGGTCGGGCCATTAGTGTCTAAACTGGCATCACCACTAAGATCTTCTTGGGGATTAGGGTGTCTTTTTGACACACTGCTGGATGGTAAACAAGACCCATGAGAGTGTGTGTCATTGAAGAAACATTGGAATATGTTAATTGGAGTTTGCATATTTGTTTTATTTTTCAGATAAAATCATTGTTGCCCACTGTACTCATGGAATCAACAGAACTGGGTATTTTATATGTCGGTAAGAGAAGTCTTGTGAATTTTTTTATCTTGTGGTATATGTGTGTATATGTAGAATATGTAATTACACTATTTTCTGTATAGACATAGCATACATGTGTAAAAGTAGGCGATGACTTCTGACCGAGACCTTTGGAAATATGCTGTGCGTGAGAAGACCCGGCAAGCCAAGTGAGACCTAAATCCAAGGCCTCTGCCAGGGGTGTAGCCAGCCCACTTATGCGTACCTTTCCATCATTGGACACTAAACTCCGCTTGTGAAGACCTGTTGAGACAAGTGATATAGAAATCAAACTAAATTTGACGACTGGCACCCATGCCAACGTCGTCTCCTTCATTAAGACCTGTTGGAGCAAGCGAAAGCGAAATCGTGATGGCACCTGTGCCCAGCATCGCCTTCCTGGCACGTGTAAAGACATTCGAACGAGATTGTTGCAGGTGGCACGTAAAATACACCATTTTGAGCGTGGCCGTTGCCAGTACCGCCTGACTGGCCTTCGTGCCAGTGGCACATAAAAGTACCCACTACACTCTCGGAGTGGTTGGTGTTAGGAAGGGCATCCAGCTGTAGAAACTCTGCCAAATCAGATTGGAGCCTGGTGTAGCCATCTGGTTTCACCAATCCTCAGTCAAATCGTCCAACCCATGCTAGCATGGAAAGCGGACGTTAAACGACGTTGATGATGATGATGATATATATATATATATATATATGTACATATGTGTGTATGTATGTTTATATCAAAGGTAACTCTACATTTCAGATACATGATCACTAAACTGAATTTTCCACCCCAAGTTGCTATTGATGGTAAGTAATTTTTTTGTCCAGAAGTTTAGAATTATTTAGTTTATGTTTGACAGTGCTTAATGATTGATGACTCACATCCTTCTGTAGACTTTGTATTGTCTCTTGTTTGATGAAAGTCGCTATATTTTGCTTCTTTTACAAGACGTGTAACTACCATTTTTATTCAAAATATTTCATTTTGAAGACATTTTGAATATTTAATTTTGAAGACATTAGAAAATTGATATTTTTAGATCTCACAATGAGAGATATTCAGCAACAGTACTTTGTAGTAAAGATTGTTTGTCAACATAACATGGCAGTCCTGGTTTAGGACAAATGTTGCTGTAATTTAGCCCCAGGAGACATCGTCTCCAGCTGGCTATACGACACGATCTGTGTCGTTATATTTTTTTTCTTTCAAACAAGGGAATCTAGCACCCCCACTCAGCTCAAAACAATATCGCAATACACAGATATTGTTTTGAGCTGAGTGGGGAGTGCTAGATTCCCTTGTTTGAAAAAAAATATAAC
>NC_068994.1:14338770-14341910 GCF_001194135.2 Octopus bimaculoides
AAAACACATAAAGCTCCACGAGGCTCCGGCAGGGGATGGTGGCAAACTCTGCTGTACTCTTTCACCACAACTTTCTATCACTCTTACTTCCTGTTTCTGTTGTGCCTGTAATTCAAAGGGTCAGCCTTGTCACACTGTGTCACGCTGAATATCCCCGAGAACTACATTAAGGGTACACGTGTCTGTGGAGTGCTCAGCCACTTGCACGTTAATTTCACGAGCAGGCTGTTCCGTTGATCGGATCAACTGGAACCCTCGACGTTGTAAGCAACGGAGTGCCAACAACAACTTTGTTTCTTAAACAATAATAGAATCTCCAGTTCCTCTTCCTCTAACCCTCTCCCACCATTAAAATGTCATTTCTGTAAAATTCTGTTATTTAGCTCTGTATTTTAGTCAAGTGGGTCCAATTCTTCTTGTACTATGGTGGCTTATGTTCCTCAGTTACACTGGGAGCTATGCCATTGGAGTGTGAGCTCTTGATAAGGTCTTCCATGCAGGACAGATCAAAAGCTAGAGAGCAGACATATATAGTCTGCCTTTTCTCATAGATAAAGTTGAGTTTGTATAGGGCCAAAAACCCTACTTAGAACAAAGCAGTTATAGAATTCAGTAGCAAATTAAAATCAGTGCTAGTGTTGTAAACATTATCAGCTACACAAACTTGATGTATGTGTTTTGTTTGTTTGCCAGTTTGCTGCAGTAAAGCCCTTGAAGGATGACTCTCTTATTGCACTAGGTGTTAAAACACCTGAAAAGTGATGCAACTCATCCCAGGAGTGGTACGCTATGATGATGCATACATAAGATTAAATTCAGTAACAAATTAAAAGGGGAATGGGATCTAAGATGAGTTATCTCGCCTGTCTCCACAAACAGTGCAGTGGTTTGGTTTTTCTCTAAAATGATAGATTTGGTTGCTGTCCTAGCTGGAAAAATTGCAGGTTTTAACTCTTTAGCATTTAAGTTATGTTGTCAAATATAATGTTTGTTTATTCATATTGTTTTTAATTAATATCTCACAGCATTGAGATTTTGATGATGGAGCTGTTTTTTTTTTAATTTTGATAGTGACATTGCAGGGTAGGTGTGAGAGGCTAGATCTGGCCATTTTAAACATAAAACAGGCAGAATATTTGGGCCAGATTTGACTGGTTTGAATTTTAAAGGATTAAGCACACTTTTAGGAGTACTCCATTTAGTCACTCAAAAAACAAACACCCTTAGTAATCTTAGACTATTGTTGATCATTGAAGGCTCTTGTTCAAAGTGCAGTGCAAGCTCTCTTGGCTGCATGGATGGGCTGTTGTTCTTTCAGTGCTAACGTTTACGCAGTTAACACCCTTTGCTTCTACTAACTAGTCATTTGAGAAATAGGAGAGGAACCAGGCAAACTGCAGGAAACATATCTTTATGGCTTCATCAGGCGCACAACACAATGTCTCCTTTGAGTAAAAACTACCAATAGAAGAGAACATGACCAAAAACTGTGTGTACTCCATCCCATGCAGCTGTAAGGGTAGAGGAACATCACAAAGCTGTGACACAAGGAGATATTGATAAATTGGGTATAGCTGATCATGTATGGAAAAATGGAGACCACCTTCCCCTGTGAGATGAAGTTAAAATAATAGACAAAGAACACCACTGGAAAATATGAAAACTAAAAGCAGCAGCACATATATTAAGACACAACTTCCTAAGCAGATTGAGTGCAGATGTGAATAGCATATGGGAACCAGTATTAAGGAAGGATAGGAAAATATTAGAATATAAGCCCTAAAATTCACTCCATAATTGCCCATGGGCATATGGCATAGTGGTTAAGAGTGCAGGCTGCTGACTCCAAGATTCCGAGTTCTATTCCTGGCAGTGACCTGAATAATAATAATAACAACATCGAAAAATACCTTAGGAATGAGAACCCAGGTTCAAATTTCCCCAAGACACCTGATGAAGGCTGGAGGGTGTATCAGCCGAAACATTGTGTTAACAATAAACAAGACGAGGACAAATATCTGTCAAATGTAAATAATGTATATATGTAGATGTTTCTAAGTGTTTAATTCAAAATAATATTTTTCTCACCATTTATACGTTTTCATTACTTTATGATTTATTCTTTTTTTTTTTTTTATAGACTTATTCCAAGAGAATTTAATTTTTCACTGTCCAACAGCAAATCAAAAGATTCCAGTCAGCTTCCTTTACCACATTCCAAGAAAAAGCAAAGACTGCGACAACAAGATGGTGACAATTTTTCTAATAATACCCTTCACTCACAAGATGTCCTGAATTACTATCATCAAACAGCGCCTTATCAACAAGAACCCTATCCGCAATTGCCTTGTTATCAGGGGCCCTATCAACAGGGACGCTCTCAGCAGGGACGCTCTCAGCAGGGACCCTATCGACAGGGACGCTCTCAGCAGGGACCCTATCAACAGGGACGCTCTCAGCAGGGACCCTATCAACAGGGACGCTCTCGGCAGGGACCCAATCAACAGGGACGCTCTCGGCAGGGACCCTATCAACAGGGACCCTATCAACAGGGACGCTCTCAGCAGGGACCCTATCAACAGAGACGTTATCAGTATAAACACAGTAAATATTAACCTTATGAGCGACAACCCTATAATGTTTTAAGACACCAATATGGTATGTACAGCTTTGATGAGCAACCCAGTCAGCAAGGATTTCAGGGTCATAAGGGGCATTATAACAGAAGATTTCCACATAGAGACCGGAGGCAGAATAGAAATGATTATTGACAACTGAGGTTGTTGTTGCATTTGCCAGTATACACACACTCTCACACACACGTACACATGTATTTATCTCTATAAACATTTTTATATATACATATATACGTATATTTGTTTATTTATCCATCTATCATCATCATCATCATCATTGTTTAACGTCTGCTTTCCATGCTAGCATGGGTTGGACAATTTGACTGAGGACTGATGAAACCGGATGGCAACACCAGGCTCCAATCTGATTTGGCAGAGTTTCTACAGCTGGATGCTCTTCCTAACATCTATCTATCTATATATATATATATATATATATATACATAATTAAGGGATCAACAAACAGTTGCTTCACCACATACTGAAGTTCAGAAATAGCAGCTA
>NC_068994.1:14342279-14345451 GCF_001194135.2 Octopus bimaculoides
ATATATATATATATATATATATATATATATATATATATACATATATACACACACGTTTTTGTATCTATGTATGTATATGTATGTGTGTGTATGTATGTTCGTTTATATATATATATATATAGATAGATAGATTTGTACGTATATAGATTTATATGCATTTATTTTATTCCTGCATAATATTTTTTTTAATAGCATTTCAATGCTCATTGTATTAATTAAGAGAATACTTTCATAAATACATAAATATTATTATATATAAAACCTTTTGAGTATATTTGATGAGCAGAAACTGAAAGAAGTCCATCATGTGAGTGTGTGTGTGGTGTATGCTAATCTTGACATTGTACAATAGTTGTAAACATATTTCACTGTTACGCAAGCTGTGCTGCTTGTTTCTGATTCTCTGTGAAAGTTTATCCAACCTAAGGGAAATGTTATCTTGCTTAGAAACAGGTGGCAACAAGAAAGGCATCCGGTCAGAGACAGTCTGCCTCAGTGAATTCCATGTAACCCATGCTCAGAACAAGTCATTACAGCTGTAAAAGTATAGGACAAACTATTACTTCAAGTAAAGTAAAGAATAAGAAACTTTTTACTTGAACATTGCAGCTAAAATTAAAATTTGAATATTAGAAGATAGTTTATTATAGTTTACAAATAACACTATCCTTATTTAAGTAGAATTTGGCTAATTTACTACGTTAAATACAGAAAAAAAGTGACTATTGAGACAAACTTAGAAATTAGCTGAACAGTTTTGTACAATAAATTTAAAAGATGAGAGCTGTAAAGAGTGATAAATTAGAAGAACTGTCATTCTTTGCTGCAATGTTTTAAGTAAAAATTTTCTTATTGTTTACTTGAAGTAATAGTTTGTCCTACACTTTTCCAGGTGTAACAACTTGTCCTGTACTTTTCCAGGTTTATAATCTTAAGAATATTACTTTTTGTGCTTGCATTTTTCCATGTAATATATATAATGGGTTTCTTTGAATCTACCCTATATGAACTTTTGCTCCAAAATTTGGACCCCCATTCCACCAGTATATAAGAGAAAACTGGAAAAGGTACTTTGACAATTGCTTTATCATCTGGAATACACATAAAATGCACCATTTTGAGCGTGGCTGTTGCCAGTACTGCCTGACTGGCCTTCGTGCGGGTGACACGTAAAAGCACCCACTACACTCTCTGAGTGGTTGGCATTAGGAAGTGCATCCAGCTGTAGAAACTCTGCCAAATCAGATTGGAGCCTGGTGTTACCATCCTGTTTCACCAGTCTTCAGTCAAATTGTCCAACCCATGCTAGCATGGAAAGCGGACGTTAAACGATGATGATGAATGAAACCTATGATAAACTTCTGGATTTCAAATCCACACCGAAAAATATAAACTCCAATATTCAATTTACAATGGAATATAGCAAGGAACAGCTCCCATTTCTGGACATTTTGATGATAAAAGAATCCCACTAACAAATGCAAAACTATACTCAATACATACAATACCAACAGTTAAAAGAATGCAGACGACCTAATTGTGGTACATGCCCATACCTAACTGAAGGTTCGGAATTCACATTCTAGCAAGGAGAAAAGTTCTCAATTAAGACCAACTTCACATGTGCTTCCCAGAATCTTATCTATGTACTAACCTGCTCAGGTTGTGGTCACAATTATATGGGTCAAACGTGCCTTACTTTGAGATGCAGAGTCACGCTGCATAAAGAATAGATTCGTTTTCCTCAATACAGGCAGATAGCTCTGAGCGAATATATCGACAGATGCACAAGAAATAAAACAATGAATTTCCATATCTTTCCATTATACCAATGCAAAGATCCAATCTCCTTACAAGAACACCTAAACAAGGAAATCCTGTTCATGCAAAAGTACAGACCACACCTTAATATACAAACTTAACTACCTGATCCTTACATATTCCTATTCCAACAATTATACTGAGGAGTTTGTCCCCCTTACCACCTGTTGCCTCCCTTTGTCCAATCTCTGGATTCATTCATTACTTTGCAAGTATCTAAAATGGCAAGACCCCTTTGTCATAAGAGGTACTAGAAAGAAGTTAGATAGCATTATAAGTAATGAAACCAGTGGCACCTGCTCTAGATATACAAGTAAAAACTGGAATAAGATACAAAGAGTTTGTGACAAAGCAAATGGGGTGAACACGTGGTACAAGACTGACAAATATCAAGGAGTGATGTTTGTAAAGGCCACGGCATATGGGGAACTAGCCTGTAGATTTAGGAAAGCAATAACGGTGGCTAAACTCAACATCGAGATCATTGAAAAACCAAGGACCTCCATCAGATCACAACTATGTAGGACGTACCCCTTTGGTAAGTAAGGTTAACTCTAGCATTAACTGTAGAACTATAAATGTATCTACAGCATAAGGTGCATAGAGGATGGTTGTGGAGACAAGAACATAATATGCATAGGTGAGACACTTAGAAGCATCGCGGAGAGACTAAATAAGCATTTGAGACAATATGACGACAAAAAATAATCCTCCATATTCTACCAGCACGGAGGCACACTGGGTCAACTTGACATCTGCATTCTATCCCAGCCTCTGAAGGACCCAACACTCAGACAAGTACAAGAGTACATCTTCATTAGTGAAACCTCCTCAGTACTAAATAGGAAATATACATGCAAGGTGTCATACCGCAATACCCAAAATTTATATAGTTACACAAACCCATGTACAGACACACAAATACACAAATGTGTAGTTATGCAGAATACATGCATATATATATATATATGCATACACACATGTAGAGTACATACAAACGTGCACACATGCATACACAGACCCCTACATGTATGCACACACATACGCAGGCGCACAAACAAACAAAAAGAAACGCAGTTCTAATAACGAACAGTCAACAACTATGGAAACGTTTGCAAGACAACGAAAATTTTAGTAAAAATAATGAAGTAAATGAGTGGAAATCAGATTGGTGAGTGTGTTAAATTAATAAGTAACTAAAATGGAATGACTCTCACTAGACAATAATATATATACATATATACACACACAATTATATATATATATATAGGAGGGAGAATGTACGAAAAAAAACAGACGAAGACAGGTGGTGTAAAAAACAAAAGGATGTATTAGTTTGACGCTCGGGAAT
>NC_068994.1:14345461-14346763 GCF_001194135.2 Octopus bimaculoides
CTCTTCAACAGAAAGAATATGGAGAAAAAAAATTGAATGGTGTTTGGTCACCGATTAATCATGGCGTCTCATACATATATATATATATGTATAGATAGATACACACACACACACACACAAATATTATGCATATATATATGTATAGGCGCAGGAGTGGCTGTGTGGTAAGTAGCTTACTTACCAACCACATGGTTCCGGTTTCAGTCTCAGTCCCACTGCATGGCACCTTGGGCTAGTGTCTTCTATAATAGCCTCGGGCCGATCAAAGCCCTGTGAGTGGATTTGATAGACGGAAACTGAAAGAATCCCGTCGTATATATATATATATATATATATAGTTTGTCTGTGTTTGTCCCCTTGACAACCGATGCTGGTGTGTTTGCGTCCCCGTAATATAGTAGTTCGGCAAAAGCGACCGATAGAATAATTACTAGGCTTACAAAGAATAAGTCCTGGAGTCGATCTGTTCGACTAAAGGCGGTGCTCCAGCATGGCCACAGTCAAATGACTGAAACAAGTAAAAGAATATATATATATATTATATATACTTTATTTAAAAGCAGCAGAAATAAAACAAAAAGCTGTTACTCAGAGTTTCACGTTGTCGTTCGTCGGGTCCGACGAACGGGAACGTGAAACTTTGAGTAACAGCTTTTGTTATATTTCTGCTGCTTTTAAATAAAGTATATTACTCTACCTCTGGCATTTGAGTACTCTTTTTTCCACCTTGTTTCACAAGTATATGCTTACTCCGGTATATATATATATATATATATATATATACACGCTGTATTGAAATATACACAAAAAGAATTAGACCTCAATATATCAAATATAGGATAGTGTAAAAAATATCAGGATATACAGTAAATTGTTGTCATAAAGAGGTATTCCGAGTTTCAAATAACCCACAAAGGTGGATCATCATCTTCAGCCAATGTATATAACATAGTTGTACACAGAAAAATAATTTTAAAATTGCATTGCATCGCTAAAGTTCAAGGGGAGCAACTCATGTAAAATTGAAAATAACAAAAAACAAAAGAGTATGGAAGGGAAGTAACTCTAACATCTATATTGTGTGCAAATATATGTATATATACACACACATATATATATATATATATATATACAATAATACAAATAATATGTGAGTTTATGCATATATACGTACATGTATGTACATACCTACATCTACATGTATATATAGATGCATATCTGGGTACAGGACGTCACAAAAAAAACGTGGACAAAATGAAAAACAGAGCACAGAAAACAAACAGGCCACATAGAGAACATTTC
>NC_068994.1:14347155-14351659 GCF_001194135.2 Octopus bimaculoides
GTTAAAACTTACTTGCAAAAAGGACGCGTGCGTTCGATCATATAATAATACAAATAATATGTGAGTATATGCATGTGTGTGTGCGTAGGAATATAGGTATGCATATATAGGTACAGGATGTCACAAAACGTGAACAACATGAAATACGAAAATAACGTTGCGTACGCAAAGAACGAGAGAAACAATGGAAAACAAGACAAGTAACATAAAAAACGATACTTCATCAGGTGTCGGCTGTCGTTCTACTCCTTATTTCGAGCAATGAACGACAAGATAAAACTTTGAAGGCAGTTGCTCCCGCGAACCAAAATAAAATTTGGGATTTGCGGAGGGTCGAAGTTGGTAACAAAAACAGGACAAACAACAAACCAAAAGAAACGAATAGAAACAGGAAGGCCGCTAGACTCAGACGAGGTAAGATAGTGAACGCTGGAAGAATATTCTTTGATAAGAGAAGAGACAGACAGGAATGCGTCTGGACTGCACAACAGACTAAAAGAAAAGAAAGATGATCACGTGAGGAAAGGAAAGATGGACGATGGTCAAGTGCGAGTAAAGGAGGAAGAGAGAGAGAGATAGATAGAAAACGGTGAATGGGAGAAAAAAGAATTAGAGAGAGGATGAGAGAAAGCGAAAGGGTGAGAGAGAAAGAGAGGGAAAACAAGAAGAATCTTCTTCCAGCGTTCGCTGTATGTACATATGTGTGTATATATACAAATGTATACATATATTATTTATATTATTATTTGATTGAACGTCATGCATCCATTTCCAAGTAAGTTTTATCTTATATATATATATATAAACTTACATATATGCATATATCCATACATATATGTACATACCGACATCTATATGTATACATACAAGCATATATGGGTACAGGACATCACAAAAAACGTTAAACACAATGAGAAACGAAAACATAAAGACGAAGACAGAAAACGAACTTTTTTTTCAAACAGAGAAACGAGACATGCAACATAAAGAGTATTACCCTTCCTTGCCTTCGAAACGCGGAGTAGATGGAGCAGGGACAACTGAAGAAGGGTATTTCGTCAGTTTTTACGTTCTGAGTTCAAATTCTGCTGAGGTCGACTTTGCCTTTCATCCTTTCGGAGTCGATAAATTAAGTACCAGCTGCATACTGGGTCGATCTAATCGACTGGCCCTCACCCCTTGTGCCTAGAGTAGAAAAGAATATTTCACACTCTTAAGGCTAGCAGAATCGTTACCATGCTGAGCAAAATGCTTAGCTGTATTTTATCTGTTTTTACGTTCTGAGTTCAAATTCTGCCATGGTCGACTTTGCCTTTTATCCTTTCGCCGGTCGATAAAATAACTACTAGTTGAACACTGGGGTCGATGTATTCGACTTATCCCCACCCTTCAAATTTACTAGCCTTGTGCCAAAATTTGAAATTAATAGTTCACACATTCAAATTCTCTTAGAATAACCTTTTTAATTTGATCAGCGCAACGATTAATTAATTCATTTCGAGTATCAGGTGATAAATAACGCGCTTGCATTGCCTTATTTTTAAATTTTCGAAACCTTAACGTTGTTCGAATGGTTAATCTTAGTGTTATAGTGATAATTAATCAGTTCAAAAATTCCCCAAATATTTCCATTCTGTATTTAGCCAACAATGTCGATTTTATCCTTAAAAAGAAGTACTTGCTCTCCAAGGAAGAGTATAACATCCGTTCCACGTTGAAAAATAATTTTCTTTTGGAGCTTTGTCTGGCCTGGATCGTAGATCTGTCATGAGCGTCACGACTTATAAGGTCAACGTTTAACACATTTTCTTTGCCGACAAAAGACTAAGAATACAACACGCCTCGCCCACCACCACTGAAAGGGACGTCGGTCCAGCGTAGGATTGACTTCCCAGCTATGTATTGCTTCCCAGTTACTCATTTGCAGCTGAGTGGACTGGATCAACGTGAAAGGAAATGTTTTGCTCAAGAACACAACGCACCGCCTGATTCAGAAAACGAAACCACGATTGTAAGATCGTGATGTAACACCCTAACCACAAGGCACACGCCTTAATGAACGGCTAAGTTGTGATGCGTAAATAAATTAACACTGGTTGTTAAGCGGTGCAGAGTGATGTAGACACAGACAAACACACACACACACAAGGGGCTTTCACGCAGTTTCCTTTCATTAGATTGTCTCACATAGCATTGATCGACCCGGGGCTTATAATAGAAGGCACTTGCCCAATGTGCTGCGCAGTAAGACTGAACCCAACACCAGGTGATTGCAAGTTAACTTCTTAATCATACACCCATACCAACACCTATGTTTCATTTAAAAAACAAAAAACAAAAAACGGAAATGTATGTCCAAATTTTTCCTTCAGTAATTGTTTCAGAAATGTATTGAAGGTTCATTGACCTCAGCGGAGGTCGGTACCTCTATTTCTAATAAAATCGTTATCAAATAATGTTATATGATCTGATGTCATAAGTTCGGTTGATTTATTTGTCAAATAAGTTGTCTCTTCATTAATCTTGATTGAATGATGTCTTCTGATAACATGAATAAACAATAATTAGTAATTTGTACGCCATTCATCATCATCAACATTATTATTATTACTATTCGGCGATCTGGTAGAATCGTTTGCACGCCGGGCAAAATGCTTAACGGAATTTCGTCTGTCCTTACGTTCTTAGTTCAAATTCCGCCGAGGTCGACTTTGCCTTTCAATCTGCCAGGATCGATAAACTAAATACCAACGAAACACTGGGGTCAATGTAACCGAGTAGTCCCCTCCCCAAAATTTCAGGCATTGCGCCTATAGTAGAAAGGATTATTATCATTGTTGTTGTTGTTATTTGTGATGGGAAAGAGAGGACTCTTGTTCGTAGCTCGTAAGTTTTCTTTGAAATCCGTTGTTTTATTAGTTGATATTTGAATTTTTGTTGAACTGTTTTCTAAATAAGCTAGCTCGCTTTGCTTACAGCGAGCTGGTTCGGCGAAATTTCGGTTTCTAAGGATGAATTTTGAGATTTAAAAATTAACATTTAATATTTCAAAT
This sequence comes from Octopus bimaculoides, assembly GCF_001194135.2. Lineage (NCBI taxonomy): Eukaryota > Metazoa > Mollusca > Cephalopoda > Octopoda > Octopodidae > Octopus > Octopus bimaculoides. The sequence continues at coordinate 14,350,209 of NC_068994.1, forward strand.
AAAAAAAGAACAATATGGATTCTCAAGTCGAGTGAAGTGATGGCAGTTGGAACAGCCATTATTACATTATTTTCCCACCACTAACTGTTATAGTCGAGAGGCAAATCACTGGCAGCAACAACAACAGCAGCAGAACATTGCAGGATAAAATTTAAAATGGTAGAAGCTCGACTTCCACTACCGCCCCTAACACCACCATCACGATCATCACCAGCACTATCGCCGCCGCCATCAGCACAAACAACGAGAACAGTAACCGTTCTTATTTCTAAACAAAATGGGAATGGTTTCGCATAAGCATTACGTAGAATGAAGAAAGGTGACTGCAGCTTCCCTGAAATTGCTGGCATTGTGTCAAAATTTTAAACCTTAAAGGCGGTGAGCTGGCAGAACGGTTATTGAGTCGGAGAAAATGTTTAGCAGCATTTCCTCCGGTTTTTACGTTCTGAGTTCAAATCCTCCTGTGGTCGATTTAGCCTTTCACCTTTTCGGAGTCGATAAAATAAGAACCAGTTGTGCACTGAAGTCGAACCTACCCCCCTTTCTTTCTCTTTCACTCACTCACTTTTTCTATCTCTCTCTATCTTTCTATCTTCCCCCTCTCTCTCTCTCTCTCTCTCTCTCTCTGCTCCACTGTCTCTTCATTCCTCAATCATGTAACTAGTATTAAACAATCGAATTTAGACTTTGTTCTCCTGAACACATATTTGCGTGTGTGCATGTGTGTGTGTGTGTGCATGCGCGCGCGCGTGTGTGCCTGCGTGTATGTATATATATAGGAGAATATTGTAGTACGCTTGATGCATTGTGTATTGTTTGTAGACAATAATAATAAATAGTAATAATGTATTTTGAATGGCACAACAATGGACTATAATAACTGGTATAATTCAATCATCCATAGTCTGATATAATATTTCGGAATATAAAAATTCCTTTATCAGATATCCCTAGGGATTGATCGAATCACTGCTACAATCGATTTTCCAACGGCTTTCTTCTTCTTCCTTCTTCTGTCTTCTTTTTTCCCTTTTATTTTTCCTTTTTTTTTTCTTTCCCCGGAAGTAGAATACAATGTAGCAAATACAACAAGTTTTATGTGGGTAGCACAACAAGACCGTTACACATTCGCATCAAAGAACATCTGAACACGAGAGCCTCCTCCTTCAGAAAACATCTAGACAGATGCCAGAACACCGACAAAAGCATAACAGTCGCAATTGAGGCCAATGAAAGAAATTTGGGTAATTTAAGAATTAAAGAAGCTATACTCATACACAGACTAGGGCCCCAAATCAACAACAGGTTGGAGCTTGGCAGTCAATATATTCTCTAGCTACATCTGGATGCGTGTAGGGTTTTTTATGACATGGTCATGTATGATTTATAAAAAAAAAAGGGATGAGAAAAAAAAGAAAGAAGAAGTAAACAAAAAAAAAGCGTTACGGATA
>NC_068994.1:14352036-14354878 GCF_001194135.2 Octopus bimaculoides
ATTTTTATATTCCGAAATATTATATAAGACTATGGATGATTAAATTATATCAGTTGTTATAGTCCATTGTTGTGCCATTCAAAACACCTTATTAATATATATGTGTATGTATGTATGTATGTATGTATGTATGCATGTATGTATATATGTATGTATGTATGTGTGTAATAGGAATGTACCGATATGTCTATACATGCGTACATATATATATGTGTGTGTGTGTGTATGTTTGAGAGAGAGAGAAAGGGAGAAAAAATGTCACAGATAATGAATCAATGAATAATTAAAAATTGTAGACTTTGATCAAACAGATGTCTGTAGTACAATTAAGCACGTTATTGAACATAATAAAGAGAATAGTTATGAATCATCTTTCGGAACAATAAACTTGGCAGACGATAAAATGACGGCCTCGTTTCTAGGTCGGTATAAGTGTTATCACATAAAAAAAAATCTTTCTTTCCTTTTCCCTTTCTTTTTTTCTTTCTTTCTTTCTTTCTTTCTTCCCACCTGTCTTTCTAATTTCTTTTTTTCATCCTTCTTCTCCATAATATATGACAGCAATTCATATAACATGTATTATTATACAATAAACTGCATAATATCATATAATGAATATGTATATATGTGCATGTGTGTGTTTGTGTGTGTGTGTATGATGTGTATAGATCGATAATAAGAAAAAGATACATTATTTACATCTGACGGATATTTGTCCTCATCTTGTTTGTTCTTAAAACAATGTTTCGGCTGATATACCCTCCAGCCTTCATCAGGTGTCTTGTAGGAAATTTCGAACCTGGGTTCTCATTCCTAAGGTATTTTTCGATGTTGTTGTTGTTATTATTATTATTATTATTATTCAAGTCATTGCTTGGAATCCAACTCGGAATCTTGGGGTTAGTAGCCCGCGCTCTTAACCACTACGTCATATGCCCGTGGGTCCTTCAGAGCTTTCTAGGTGTCGGCTACTTACATTAATTACTGCTTTCACGGGTGGGTGACGGACTTCAGTCTTCATTCTCTGACCTTTGAGTTTCATAAACTTCTTAATCTGGCGTGTCTGTCTACGGGCATATGGCGTAGTGGTTAAGAGCGCGGGCTACTAAGCCCAAGATTCCGATTTCGATCCTAGGCAGTAACCTGAATAATAATAATAATAATAACATCGAAAAATACCTTAGGAATGAGAACCCAGGTTCGAAATTTCCCCAAGACACCTGATGAAGACTAGAGGGTATATCAGCCGAAACGTTGTGTTAACAACAAACAAGATGAGGACAAATATCCGTCAAATGTAAATAATGTACAAAATTCCTCATCTCTTAAATATAGAACGGGAAGAAAAAAGATGACACACTTTTTTATATACATCAACGACTTTCTCGCTGATAATGCATTCCCTGTATATTGCAGAAATGTAAGTCCTTTTTTTGTCCAAATAAATTGCACTTTGTATTCGAGGCTCCGATGAAACTACACGGTGTTATTCAGGCACCCAACTATGAGTCCACTGCATCGTATAGCAGAAACAGTGATAAGTTAATGAAGTTCATGGCACAACCATTGTCATCTCTTTTTCTTGTGCGTGCGCGTGCATGTGTGTATGTGTGTGCGCGCAGGTGTGTTTGTTCTCCGCCATCGCTTGACAACCGGAGTTGGTTTGTTTGCGTCATCGTAACTTAGCAGTTCGGTAAAAAGCACCAATAGAATAAGTACCAGGCTAAAAGTAAAGTATGGAGTCGACTAAAAATTATCTAGTCGGTGCCCCAACATGGCTGCAGTCTAATGACTGAAACAAGTAAAATATGTGTGTATATCTGTGTGTGTACGTACATGTGTATGTATGTACTTGAGTAAACAGAAGGCAAAAATATTAGTGAAATTTCAATATTTCAGATATTCATTGCCTACAGCTGTTTCAGTGATCCTTACATAATACCATAATTATGTCAAAATATAACAAAATATTCATACAAGGCGTAAAAAGCAATATTCGAGGCACTTCTGAAAATGAAGAGTATCATCAGGCGTATAAGACGCGTTTGTTTCTGCTTTTAAATATATCGAAAAATTGTCCCACATCTAATGCAGCTGTAATAAGGATAAAAGACCAAACGCCATAAACTAAGGAACCGAATGAGTGTAAATCTGTTAGGAACAATAATGATATGTAAGAAAATTATTATTTTCTTGGGGTACTATCTGTGATTGTTTACAAACAATATTGTTATGTTGTATAAAAATAAAATTTAAGATTATCAAAATTGATATCATAACCAAAATAGGTAAAAATGTGTGTAAATATCAATTAGCAACATTTAAAAAGGAAAGATTACATAGAATCAGTTTAATATTCATTCATGTACTTAATTACTTATTAGATGGTTTCTATAAAGACTGCTTAGGGCATTTATTTATGGAATACTCGAAAGATAAACATGCTATATATATATTAGTTATAAACCAAGAATCAGATAAAATAAAGGTGTGTACAGATACGCACACATATTTATATATGTGCGCACATGCACACATACACATACACAAATATTTATACGTTTATATGGATATATTGGGTTGGCAAATAAGTTCCCGCCGTTCTTTTTAATTTAAATTGTTTTAAAAGGTTTAATAAATAAAAAAATAATTAATCAATAATGTATTCACCTTTGTTGTTTACAACTTCTTCCCAACGTTCAACAAGATTTTCAATACCTCGTTGGTAGAATTCACCCGATTTCGACTCGAAAAATTGATCCAACCAAGCTCTCAGTTCTGCATCAGTATTGAACGAAACTCCGCGCATAGCATTTGAAAGAGATCGAAACAGGTGGAAATC
>NC_068994.1:14355162-14355694 GCF_001194135.2 Octopus bimaculoides
AACTCCATGCTGATGATTAGGTCTTTTCTCTTGAATAGCATGTTGAGTCGTTCCATCTGTTGAACATAGAGTTCCGCGTTGACTGTTTGGTTCCATTCAAGCAATTTGTAATGGATAATCCCTTCCCAGTCCCACCATACGCACAACATCATTTTACGCGAATGAAGATCTTGTTACACGCGCGGTGTCGCTTGTTTACCGAGGCTAAGCCATTCCTTACGCTGCTTCATACTGATGCACAGGCACCATTTTTCGTCGCCAGTAACGATTCGGTAAAGAAATCGTTGCTTGTGTCTATGAGTTGACGATTAGCTGTATTTTTGAATAGAATTTATTTTCGATAATTTTAATTGATTTTAATCGATTTAAATTTCTTTTCTATCTGAAAATTAGTTATGAAACACGTGTAGTCATTTTATTATCTTTATCTTATGATAATTACTTTGTATTATATTATACTCATTTATTGTGCTTTTAATTATTAATTTTTCTATATGTGACAGTGGATTTTCATCGATGAGTTCATGAACCT
>NC_068994.1:14361205-14363084 GCF_001194135.2 Octopus bimaculoides
TATATATATATATATATGAGTATATGTATATATATGTACATGTATGTACATACCTTCATCTACATGTACATATAGATACATATCTGGGTACATGACGTTGCAAAAGAACATGGACAAAATGGTAAACAAGGTACAAAAAACAAGCAGGCCACATAGAGAAATATCCTTCATCAGCTGCCACCATTAAAACACCGGCGTTTCGAAGAGTTAGGGCAGGACGCATCGTTAAAATGGCTCTTCCCACGAACACAAATTAATTCTTTTTTCGTGGAGGATAGTGGCGGACGGAAAACAAGACAGGAAAACGAAACGTTGAAAAGAAACAAACCACAATAGCAACAACAATAATAAAGATAAGTTTACTCCATCTAATGATCTCTCATTTTTTTTTCAGTTGGAAAGAAAGACGTTGAACGGTTGAACAACCAGACAGTTAAAGAGTTAGAAGCGAGCATCTTTTACATGGCGGCGGTAAGTATCCAGCGAAATAATTATAATGTCAATTCATAGGATGCACGCAGGAAAGAGAATCGAAATAATTACGTATTTATTCACCCTTGATACACTCTTGCTGGTTCGAACATAAATATCTGACCGTTACTGATTTTCACCATCGGGGAAACCTCTTTCCTTTAGGCGATGTGTGTATGTGCATAACACACATGATTCACTGATTCAGCAGCGTAAGATAACTTCGAGACATTACGGCGTTTCGGACTCGTTCTGTGACTCATCAGTTGCACCTATCTCCCGGATTATTGAACGTCACGAGAGCATGAACATTTGTTTATAATAATCAACACACAATTTATTTGTTGATGAGTGCAGCTGACTACCAAACAAGAATAATGAATGGAATGCACGCAGAACAATGAGAACTCAAACATTAATGCTTTTAATCATTCTTTTTAAGTTCTCGCAGTTTCGAACGTGAATATTTGATCGTTGTTTTTCACCATCGGAGAACACCTTCTTCCTTTAATTCATTGGTTCAACTGTGTAAATGTACTTCAAGACACCGCTGTGTATCGACCACGTCGTCTGTCTTCTCACCCACTTTAAACATACCCTTTAAACATACCCAAATCGGTTCACTTTCTAAGTAGCACTGCATCACTCTCCTGTTTTTTTCGCTGGTCCACTTCCTCATTCTTACTCTATTATCTGTTGATGCTGTCTTAGGATAACAGCTGTAGTCAGTGTGCATCTTTACTGAATCACTGCTGAGCGAGAAACCTTCCCTTAAAGGTCCAACCTCATTTTCGCAGCTACCACCAGAGTTTCTAGGTAAATTCTTGTCTCTCATAAACTGAGATAAAGTAACGTTCGTCACCATCGTCATCACCACTATTGTTTTTCGACGTCTGGTAGTTACAAGTAACCTTCTATTGCATCGTTTGCTGCACTTTCGTGCTGGTGAGGTGTGTGATGCGTTTGTTTTTCTTTGGGGCATCTTGTAAAGTATCAGTATGCTTTGCTGTGGTGTTTGGGTTGAGTTTTTTGTCCTGTTAGTTTTTGTATTTATTTGGCAGAAACGTTAGCACGCCGGGCGAAATGCTTAGCGGTATTTCGTCTGTCTTTATGTTCTGGGTTCAAATTCCGCCGAGGTCAACTTTGCCTTTCATCCTTTCAGGGTCGATAAATTAAGTACCAGTTGTGTACTGGAGTCGATCTAATCGACTGGCCCCCTCCCCAAATATTTCGGGCCTCGTGCCTAGAGTAAAAAAAGATTATTATTATTATTATTGAGTGAGAGAGCAGTGCATGCCATCAAAGTGACACTGGGGTAAAATATACAAAGCCCATTATACCCATCATGACTACCCGTCTGATAAGGGTACACCAGGCACATGCATCACAACCATATGTGCACCACACG
>NC_068994.1:14363299-14364843 GCF_001194135.2 Octopus bimaculoides
TATTATATTTTTTCTTTAGTTTTTGGGTCTTTGTAGGTTTGATACTCTTGTCAAATTTAAGGTTTTTCAAACATTCTATGTCAGATCTAAGCAGCTTAATTTGGTGTTGAATGCGTTCTTGCCAAGAAGGCTTTTTGTGGGAGTGTTGTCTTTTTCTAATCTTTTCACCACATTATTATTATTATTATTATTATTATTATTATTATTATTATTATTATTAATCTGACATCGTACATTACCCGTACATATCTTATTATTGATACAGAAGGATGAAAGCTGGTGTTGTCTTCAGCGAGATTTAAGCTCAAAAGTTGAAGGAACATAATTAAATACTTGATACTTCTGAAGTTTATAGATTTATCGCCTTTGCCTAATAATATCAACGAAAACTTTATATTAATTTCAGTTTCATTATTTCGAAAGAAGTGATATGGCTTTGCCTGGCGTTGCTAAATTCTTCCATAAAATGTCCTCTGAAGAGAAAGGTCACGCCGATAAACTGATGACCTACATGAACATGAGGCAATCTCCACCTAAAACCCCATCTGTTACGGTAGGTGCATTTATTGATTATTTTTTAAGATGCTGTTATTTTATTCTTTATTTCAATCAACTCTATATCCATTGTCTTGCACATATTATGTCAGCCTTGTAAAGCAGAAAGGGCAAAGGCAAAGTCGATCTCAGATTAAAGTATGTCACGAGGATATAACGTGCGACAGGGTTTGTACAAAGCACTAATTCTGCAATCTCTCGCCGACACACACACACTCTCTGTGTCTGTCTGTCTGTCTGTTTGTCTGTCTGTCTGTCTCTCTCTCTCTCTCTCTCTCTCTCTCTCTCTCTCTCTCTCTCTCTCTCTCTCTCTCTCTCTCTCTCTCTTACACAGGTACACACACACAAAACGTATCCAAACGAGATGGACTGAATAGACTTTATTACATGTCACTACAATTGTTTCAATGCATCATTACCACCTGTTCCTTACTGAATGTTACATATATTATGAAAAAAAAACCCAAAACATTTGGCTAATATCACTCAGTAATAGTAGCATATGCGCTTCTTCGGGTGAATACATTCAGAAGCTCTGTTAGATCACGATCAGATTCTCTATATTCTATACCTAGAGTGAAACATTGTTTTTAGCACACAACAGACAAAGAAAGGCAAACGACAAAAGCCAGTTGCACACTCATTCACCTTAAGCCACAAACTCGTCCTCACCAGCTGAAATTTTAGGAAAGATAAAATAGAATATTTAAGCATAAGAAGATCAATAAGAGATAAACATCATCAAAAAAGAGTTCTTGTTCACTTTTCCACTTCAAAGGAATCCCTGTAGCATCTGTTGCAAACCTTGGTATCGCGGCTCGTAACACGGAGGAAAGAAAAATCAATGAAAATAGTGGGGCTTGGCCAGCCGCTATCAGTTTGTTTCGCTCACCGTCGAGACGTCGGGTGTTCTCTGACCCTGTACTACCACTTTCTTCTGCAAAATACGGATAGCGGCGGCCCGTCGGAGAAACGAGCCCTAGGAGGAG
>NC_068994.1:14365579-14366177 GCF_001194135.2 Octopus bimaculoides
ATATATATATATATATATATAACGTGAAGTATATTTGCCACTTAAATGCGGCTGAACCCTAAGGGTGGATGTTACTGTTGCTTTTAGCCCCAGGAGAACACCTCCTCCAGCTGGCTATTGACACACATCTGTGTCCTGTCTGTATTTGCAAAGGGAAGTCATCCTTCCCATGCAAATACAGACAGGGCACAGATATTATATGCGTGAGTGTATGTATGTATGTATGTATGTATGTATGTATGTATGTATTCATGTGCGTATGAATGCCTGTATGTATATGCATTCATACGTTTGCGTAAAAACTTTGTTATATTACCTTTGAAGTATTGCATGCATCTATACAACAGCATCAATGTGAAAACTTTATTTTTTTTTTGTCTAGACTTGCGAAGATTTAAAAACTAGCCTTAAGTCAGTAAGTATTTAAACTGTGTTCTTTTGTGTTCTTTGTGTGTACAGTATCGTGTATAATTATGTTTTGAACTGCATGCAATAGTTTCCATTCTCTACGTGCAGTGTTGTATACGGTGCCTTTATAATGAAGTATTTATACACACACACACACACACACACACACACACACACACACACACACACA
>NC_068994.1:14366846-14367639 GCF_001194135.2 Octopus bimaculoides
ATATATATACCGAATTATATATACCGCTGAAACTTTCAGAGATCGTTGGCCTCGTGACTGGCCCGAACTGATTAGATCTTGGGATCGATCCGGTACCGGACAAGGATTCTGGATTATTTTTCCGTTTTTTTTTCACTTAATTTTTGAGGGCAGTCGCGTTCATTTTTTGTATTTTCTTTTGTGAGAGTAGTCGAGTTTATTTCAGACATTTTCATTTAAAAAATCATCTCTGGTTAATCGTTGAGAAGACGTTGGTGTTGCCTTGGCGGAGGTTTACGCTCTCTGAGTGCTCTTGTTGTTCATGTTATCTTGTAGGCAAAGTTGAATAAGAGGTTTAAGGCATCCAAGAACTATAAAAGTATAACTCTACTACTGCTTTTCTAAGAATTGCTGTTGTTGTTGATACTATTGCTGCTGTTGCCCCTGTCGCCGCTGCTGCTGCTGGTATTGTTGGCATTGTTGCAACAATTTCTTTTCCTCAACAGACCCTGCCCTGTTTAACATTGTTTGAAAACAGATCAAAGAGATAAAGGATCTCATCACCTTTAAATCGAGTCTGGGCAAAATTCTTCAAGGAATACCAGATAAGCCACCGATACCATGATACAACTCACTCAACAAGAACTCCCTACTCGGATTGGCCATGATACCACAAAACTTAACTAAAAATGGATTTAGCTAATCCTATCATCTGATATTAATTTAGACACGGCCTGGACCCACCTTTGATCGAAACATATCTAAGTTATCTATACAGACACACACACACACACATATCTATACATATATCCAT
>NC_068994.1:14367739-14368305 GCF_001194135.2 Octopus bimaculoides
TATATATATATATATATATGTATGTATGTATGTATATATATATATACACGTATATGCATATAAGCATACATACGTGCGTGCATTTGTGTATGTTTGTATGTATGCATGTATGCATATGATATGATGTGATGTTTGATTCTAATCACTAGACCTCGTACACCTGACCCCGTCTCACAAATTCCTTACAATTTCATACTGCAATAAAACAGCGATTATACTCTATGACCATATACTCAGAAACTCTATCCCAGCTTTACTCGTCCCCTAAAACAAAAGGGCCTAAGCAAACGAATGCAAAAGAAAGTATACCATCAAAAGGAAACGATTTTACTATACTATTTAAGTTAAATAAATTCATTGTTTTTCTTTTCCAAAACAACAACGAAGACCCAACGCTTGTCGATGGTTTGTAAAATTTATAGAACAACAATGAAAGTTTTTAATAAAAAAACTTTAAAAACACACTCTTGCTTTCGTCTTCTTTCTATTATGTTTTGTTAGCCTTTATCTCTTTTCTCTTTATCTCACTTTAGACTTGATCCTTTACAAGAAGAAATAGTTTTCCT
>NC_068994.1:14368588-14372004 GCF_001194135.2 Octopus bimaculoides
CTACCACTCACGGTTCGTAGTCTTGCGCGAATTGTATGGCGACTAAAACTCGTGCTGGTGGCGCGAAAGAAAAAGCAAAAAGTGCCCACTACATGCTGTGAAATGGTTAGCGTTAGGAAGGGTATCGAGCTGAAGAGAACATAGCAAAGTAGAAACTGGAGTATGATGCAATCCATTTGGATCATCGGATCCTGTCAACTCTTCTCAGCATGGAACGCAGACGTTAAATGCTTCTGCTGTTGTTGCTGCTACTGCTGACGATGATGATATACGAAACAAAGTCTCCATTAACTTTATAAACACTCTATACAAGTTTAACCCATTCAAGAAATAGAATCTCAGTGTAGGACAATTCCGAAACAATGAAAATCAAAAGATACAAAACGTTCTGTGAGAAACACATATAAATAAACATTTATGTCAAACATACAGTAGCGGCCCTAATATAAAGGTCAGTATGAGTAAGTGTGTTGAAATATTTATCATAGAAATTAACAAAACGTTGAGATAAGGTATTTTACACATATTTGGATATATCTAATATCTACCTTTCGTTAGTAGAGTGGTATTAAGCTGCTTGAATGGAATTGATTGAGTAGAGTTAGCAGAGTAACTGGATTGAGTGAAGTGGCATGAATGAAGTGGAGTATAGTAGAGTTTGTGGATAGAGTGAATGAGAGGGAGAGAGAGAATTCCTCACTTTCGAAATAGTAGTTATATCTTAGGACGGTCGTTATACCAATAAGCATACGCACTGGCTTCAAGTTTCCTCCTACGCCTTGTGAGTGGATTTGATAAACAAAAACTAAAAAAAAGTGGGATTAAGCTGTTAGTCAAGCATTATATTCATCAAAAGTTGATTTCGGTTTTTTAAAATTCCGAAGCTGTTATAATTGTTATAACTGTTATGGGGACGTAAACACACAAACACCGGTTGTCAAGCGACAGTGTGGAGACAAACACAGACACAAAGACACACACACACACACACACAGTGTGTTTGTGAAGTAACGCAACACACTAGAGTTCTCTCCCATCGATCTCCCATTGATCTCTCCATTAAGATTCTTTCGATTAAGAACGCCAATGGGAGGAGATCGATGGGAGAGAACTCTAGTGTGTTGCTTTACTTTACAAACACCCTGCAAAGTAGGTTGGTGACCAGAAAAGTGTCCAACCCCAATTAACTGCCATTCTAAGCCAAGCGAATTTGAAAAAGACGACGTTAAATAGAATCAACATCGTCTGCTGGAGATACTTCAAGGGAGGCAACTCTTTTGGCCTCAAGTGCATGGTATGTTAATAGCAATGTAGAAAAGAGATTCTATGAAGATAGGAATTGTCTGATGTTCTCTAGACATGATGAGTGTTCGTTTGGAAATTCATAATCCCACTTTTAGAATGCCCCCACCCTATACAGACGTGTGATTATGTATATGTATGTTTGGTCCTTCCCATTCTGACGGAAGAACATGATGTATGCATGTATATGTACATATATGTATGTGTGTGTGTGTGTGTGTGTGCGTGTGCGTGTGCGTGTGTATACACACATTTTTATGTGTAAATATATATATATTATTATTAAAATAGTAAGAAGTTTGAAGGAATACACTTACTATGCTAAGTATGTAGAAGATAATTTTTAAAATAGCCTAAAGTAATCTCCCTTGTAGATCACACGCCAAAGTAGCACCTATTTATGTGTATGTGTGTGCGTGTGTGTGTGTATGTATATATATATGTATATATATGTATATGTATATTTATGTGTGTGTTTATATATATATATATATATATACTTGTCATAGAGCTGCCCTTCGGGCGGCATTCCGGCTAGCTCCTGCGGAGGGCACTTTTGAGGGCTTTGGCCCCATTATCGGGTCGGAAAGCGGCCCTCTACGCTTGCGTAGTGTAATGGACTCGGACACAGTATACGTATCTCCTGGTATTAATCATGCGATACCCTATTTTATACTCCCTGCCCAACATATATGCTTTACTACTTAAGGAACTGATTCGCTTGAATCCTAAAATCTACATACATAGGAGGTGGTATGAAAAAGTTCCCGGACTAGTTCAGTATGTCACCAACAGATAGCAGCACACAGTTGCACGTAGAGTGAGACCGAGCAGCGACATGCATGAGACAGTGTACCGAGTGACATCGCAAGTTGTGAAATTTGTGTTCTTGCGATGTCACATATACGCTGTCGTCTGCGTTTTTGTCATGGACAGGAAAGGTGGAAGAAAGAGCCAGCGTGAAATTTTGCGTTCAACTCGGAAAGTCTGCTACAGAGACATTGAGCGTGATTAGGCAAGCTAACGGCAACGAAGCAAAGGCGTCCTATGCAATGTCTAGAGTGGCACGGGCGTATAACAGGGTCACAGCTCAATCAAAAACTTGCTCATTGTTTTTTTGACATCCGCGATCCTCGGTATCGTGCATGATGAATTCGATCCCCCAGGGCCAGACCATCAATTGAGAGTTCTACTGTGACATTTTGAAATGTTTAAGGGAAGGAGGACGTTCAGCTAGAGCAACTTGATTTGTGGAGCGCGAAGAATTGGGTTCTTCGCGACAAGAAGACACCCTGTCACCGAGCTCCCGCCAGTTTCTCACCAAAGACAACATGGTATCACTTCCGCAACCACCCTATTTGCCAGATTTAGCATGTGCAGGCTTCAATCTCTTTTCCAGGACGAAAATAAAGCTCAGAGGTCGCTGATTTAACACCATTGTCGAGGCTGGATTCCAAAAGTGGCAGGAACGCTAGGACTGGATAAATTCCTGCGCAAGTTGACTATTTCAAAGGAGATTATGTTGAAACTTAGGTAAACAAGCTAGGCGAGCTGGCAGAAACGTTAGCGCGCCAGGCGAAATGCTTAACGGTATTTCGTCTGCCGCTACGTTCTGAGTTCAAATTCCGCCGAGGTCGACTTTGCCTTTCATCCTTTCGGGGTCGATAAATTAAGTAACATTTACGCACTGGGGTCGATGTAATCGACTTAATCCCTATGTCTGTCCTTGTTTGTCCACTCTATGTTTAGCCCCTTGTGGGCAATAAAGAAATAAGAAACTTAGGTAAATAAGCTGCTATTTTTTATTAACCTTGTAGTATTCAAACATGCCATACCCTAACCAAATATTCTACCTTTTGTTTATGTTCAAACTGGCCATATCTGGCTCCACACTTTTAATTTACGATGTCATTCTAAAAATATACAATCACATCATCAATATTTCATCATCAAAAGTAAGAGATAAGGCATGATTTAACAAAAGACATTGTGAATTAATAGGCAATACTCTTGACAGAGCAATTTGAAGGCTAAAGGGTCAAACATAACTAGTCCGGGAACTTGTTGATACCACCTCATTTATATATATATGTATATATAGATGTATATATATA
>NC_068994.1:14372529-14373307 GCF_001194135.2 Octopus bimaculoides
TATATATATTTTTAAACCAAAAATTAGGCAAAAATATTGTATCTGTTAACGAACGTAGCAAAATACTCACAAGTGAGTTTTTGTATTTATATCGATTTAAATGAGAGCCCCAAAACTGATCCATTGAAAATACTTTATTATAATAATAATAACAATGAAAATGACCTATGATCATTTCGATGCAATATCCAGATTGATTCATGCATATTATAAAATATTATAAAATATAATAAAATATGGGATACTGCATCTCCTCGGGGCCTTATTATTATTAGTAGTAGCACACAGACAAGAAAAATAGATAACATTTATATACAACTTTCATAGTTGACCTATGAAAACATGAATCTTGTATTTATGTTTATAACTCCAACGATCTTTTTAGAAAGGTGCAGCGTTCTGGATTGGTTCATTACTGAACTGCATAGTCTACCATCATTAATTTGAATCATTTGCTTGATATGTTCATGATTTCAACACCATTATGATGTACGGTTGTATTTCATCTCATGTCTTTTCAACATTTTTTGCGTGTTTTCATAGGTCAACTATGAAAGTTGTATATGAATGTTATCTATTTTTATTGTCTGCCTGCTACTACTAATAATAATAAGGCCATGAGGAGATGCAGTATCCCATATTTTATAATATTTTATAATATTTTATAATATGCATGAATCAATCTGGATATTGCATCGAAATGATCATAGGTCATTTTCATTATTATAATAAAGTATTTTCAATGGATCAGTTTTGAGCTCTCATTTAGATCCATATA
>NC_068994.1:14373462-14374666 GCF_001194135.2 Octopus bimaculoides
ATATATATGCATACATACATGCATCCGTGGAGGCGCAATGGCCCAGTGGTTAGGGCAGTGGATTTGTGGTCATAGGATCACGGTTTCGATTCCCAGAACAGGTGTTGTGAGTGTTTATTGAGCAAAAAACACCTAAGGCTCCACAAGGCTCCAGCAGGAGATGGTGGCGAACGCTGCTGTACTCTTTCACCACAACTTTCTCTCACTCTTACTTCCTGTTTCTATTGTGCCTGTAATTCAAAGGGTCAGCCTTGTCACACTGTGTCACGCTGAATATCCCCGAGAACTACGTTAAGGGTACACGTGTCTGTGGAGTGGTCAGCCACTTGCACGTTAATTTCACTAGCAGGCTGTTCCGTTGATCGGATCAACTGGAACCCTCGACGTCGTAAGCGACTGAGTGCCAACAACAAAAAACATGCATACAAACACGCACATAGATACATGCATGTATACAGCATATATATACATATGCATACACACACACACACACACACACACACACACACACACACACACAAACACACACACACACACACATATACACATCAGGTTGAGTAAAAAGTAAGCAACATTTTTAACCATGAAGATTTTTTTGCATGTACCCCCATTTCAACATTTCATCCGCTAATTACTCCGGCAGGAGCTATTCGGATAGAATGGGGCATGCCAACGTTAGGCCGAAACAGCTGTAAGTTTATGTTTATTCTTAAATTCCTTATGTACTCTTATTTGTAAACCCGGTTGTCAATATAACATGGTTTGTCATAAACACTTGTATTTTGTGGTTTTTTTGTCACTTTAGTTACAAATTAAGTTAATTAATTCAACGGGATAAACTGTCTGCAAGTCGTTGGGTACAGCATATTCTCCTCCATTTTCTAATTACTATATAAATTTAGGGTAAAATAACCCCACACCCTTTTACCCGCACCCACTTATTACACTTGGTAAAACACTAGTGTAACAATAATTGGGTACCCTCCCAGCAGTATATTGGATAGATCTATCCCTTAGTGGGTTGAATCCTCAACCGCTAAATTACGGGAACGTAAACACACCAGTATCGGTTGTCAAGCGATGTTGGGAAGACAAACACACACACACACATATACGACAGGCTTCTTTCAGTTTCCGTCTACCAAATCCACTCACAAGGCTTTGGTCGGCCCGAGACTATACTAGAATGTATGTATGTATGTAT
>NC_068994.1:14375194-14379336 GCF_001194135.2 Octopus bimaculoides
TATATATATATATATGTATGTAATAGAATTTTTCTGAATTTTCAGATTTTTTTATATGCTAGGCCACTTGATTTGAAATTGAATTAATATTCAATTTATCACCCTCTATATATAAATATGTATACATGTATATATGTTGATATATACATATATACATGTATACATGTTGATCTCTTCTCTCTCTTTCTCTCTCTCTCTCTCTCTCTCTATCTATCTGTCTATGTGTTTGAGTATTTGTGTATATAAACGTATATATGTATACATTTATAGTTTTGTGTGTAGGCGTGTATCTGTGCCTTTGTGTGTGGATGTGTGTGGATGTGCGTGTGTGTGCGTGTGTGTGTGCATTTGTACGAGTAAATGAATGCAAACAAAATAAAATAAATAAAATAAAAAAATATTAACCAATTCATAAAGTTGTGTCACTGTAATTAAATATTTTTGACTTCATTCAACAAACATACGGAGTGCATAGTGCGTGAATTACTGTATAAAATGGGAGTGATGTGTGGTCGTGGCAGAGCATTGCAGATAACCCAGCTTAACGAGAATCCTTCCTTATGGGCGCAGTAGTGGCTGTGTGGTAAGTAGCTTGCTTACCAACCACATGGTTCTGGCTTCAGTCCCACTACGTGGCATCTTGGGCAATTGTCTTCTACTATGGCCTCAGGCCGACCAAAGCCTTGTGAGTGGATTTGGTAGACGGAAACTGAAAGAAGCCCGTCGTCGCCATGATAGATCGCTGACCACGACATTAAAATTTTTTTTTTCTCCTTGTTTTCTCCTTATTTCTTTCTGTTGAAGAGCGTAGCTCGAAACGTTAAAGACTTTCTCTATTCCCGAGCGTTAAACTAATACACCCTTTTGTTGTTTACACCACCTGTCCTCGTCTGTTGTGTTTTTTTTCGTAAATTCTCCCATGTATATATATATATATATATATATATATATATGTGTGTGTGTGTTTGTGTGTCTGTGATTGTCCCCCCACCATCGCTTGACAACCGATGCTGGTGTGTTTACGTCCCCGTAATCTAGCGGTTCGGCAAAAAGAGACCGATAGAATAAGTACTAGGCTACCAAAGAATAAGTCCTGGGGTCGATTTGCTCGACTAAAGGCGGTGCTCCAGCATGGCCGCAGTCAAATGACTGAAACAAGTAAAAGAGTAAAAGAGTAAAGAGTAATATGTATCCAGATTGCACAGAAAAATATCTTCTGTGAGGCCTTCTGCGTTGGAAAGGGGAAATGAGAGAGCAAAAGCAAGCATTTTGAATAGTCACGCCTTTGGAACGTATTCAACCAATGAAAGTGTTAGAAGGGTGGGGCTTTCAGTATATGGTTAATTGTGATTGGTTGTTTTTTAGAACGTCGCTGTGAGGATTGCTGCTGAAGCAGCTGATAGGTCGTTTGAATGTAGGCAAAGAATTTGGAGAAGGTTGAGTAGATAAAAGAAGTATAGAGAAAAAAGGTGGAGGGAGGTGAAAAAGATATAGAAGAAAACGGAGGGAGTGGATCTGAGAGAAGGGAAAGCTTATAATGACTAAAGGAGTGGGAGGGTAGAAGTGTTGTAGTGGGAGGGTAGAGTGCAATAGTTGGCTGTGACTCTTCCTCTCTCTCTTTCTCTGTCTCTTTCTCTCTGTCTTTCTTTCTCTCCCTCTGTCTTTCTGTCTCTCTCTCTCAGTCTTTCTGTCTCTTTCTACCTACCTATTCAAAGAAAGCGGGAAAGAGAAAAAGACAGGAAGAGAAAGAGTGAGAGGAGGATAAACAGCATATCGACAGTTATTCATGAGAGAGAGAGAGAGAGAGAGAGAGAGAGAGAGACAGACAGACAGAGACAGAGAGACAGAGAGAGAGAGAAAGAGAGTTGAACAGAAGGTCGAGAAGCAAATTGTAAATAAAATGTAAAGGAAGCCATATTATTGCATTTTAAAGTTTGTTGTTGTTGTTGATCTGGCGGCGGCGGCGGCGGCGGTGGTGTTGGTGTTGGTGGTAGTGGTTTGTAGCTGCTGTTACCTCTTGCATATATGCGTGTGTGTGTGTGTGTGTTTATATCTATGTATCTATAATACGTGTGTTATGTGTTAGACGGAACATTCCGAGTATTAACGGAAAGCCAAAATCGGAAGGCTTTCTTTTGGTTTCGGTTTTTGTCTCTTGCATTTTTATCTTCAAAGCCAAGTAAACTAGGAAGGATTCGGTGCCGTGGAAGGAAATATTTAAATCGACAACAGCAACAACGACAAGAACACTTTTTCTCCATTAACCATTGTAATAATGTCTTAAACGGACTAACTACATCTATACGTATACCCGCTTTTAATTTATTACCTACCTGCTTTTTCATATTATTATTATCATCATCATCATTATTATTATTATTATTATTATTATTATTATTATTATTATTATTATTATTATTATTATCATTATTATTATCATCATCATCATCATTATTTATTTATTTATTTACTTATTTATTTATTCGATTAATTATCTATCATCACCCACAGATGATGAAGCGATGTTACCTGTTGCCGAAGTTGTAGCAGCATTATTTTTAACGAACAAATATTTAGCATAAGAATTATATATTTATGTATGTAAGTACGTATGTATATTACTTAACGCACCTGTAGTATGTCTTTCTGGTTTTTTCATCTCTACCTGTGACATATTTGTTGTGACAAACATTGTAACGCGGCGATATCTGTGGAACAAGGTGCGACGTACGTTACGTGGCCGTGACTCCACCACGCAAGGAACTTACTTTGTTCTGTGTGGTATAACGTAAGTGCAAGGTTGTTTTGTGATCTATATACATACATGCACGCCTCCTCACTAAATCTGTATGACATTATGTTCAGTTATACTTGCGTATAATAATGATGAATGGGGTGTATGCCTTTATGGTGTCGACAGACGGACTAACAATTTTTGATTAGTAATACATACATACATACATATTTGCATGCAAACATACAGACATACATATTTGCATACATGCATTCGTACACGCATACATATATATACACATACCTACATATATAAATATATATTTGCATATATACACACAGAGATACATATAATTATATAGATATATATATATATATATACCTAGATACATACATACACACAAAGACCTGTATACATACATACATACATACATACATACATACATATATATATATATATATATATATATATATATATATACATACATACTTACATACATACATACATACATACTTACATATATACATACATACATCCTTACATGCATACATACACACACACACACATACACACATAGATACACAAGCTCTCAGACACACACACACACACACATGCACACACACACACACATAAACATACACATAGATATATGTACATAAATGCATAGGCACACAAACACACAAACACACGCACATTTACAAATATACTTATCTATTGCATTGATACATCCATCCATCCATCCATCCATCCATCCATCCATCCATACATACATACATACATTCATTCATACACGCATATATGAGTTCATACACGCAGATACACACAAAAAACACACACAGGTAGACATATCTATATATATATATATACATGCACATGGATAGACACATTCATACAAATACACAAACACAAACACACATCCACACATTTATTTATGATGTTTTACCTATGACATACGCCACGTGTAGTCAGCATTCTATAATATATCTGTGATATTACATCGAATTGTGCGATGAACTTATGGACTATTCAAACAATACCCGTGCATTTAAAACTATAGCTGCAAACACACGCATGTTGTGTGACTGCTTAAACTTCTATAGCATATATTGTGTAACATTACTTGTGACAAGGCGTGCGATATGTAACTAGGCAGTGACATCCCGGATATCTGATAAATCTCAATGACACGACGCTGTCTGATATTTTTTCCTCCACGGACGATATTAATTTCTGCTTAACAACAACAGCAACATTGATAATAATTAACACAGAATTATTAGATACAAGTGTTTCAGTTGTCTTTGTAATTAGCTTGGAAGTTGTTGGCTAAACGACAAACGAAAGACCAACATATACATACACATATACATACCTACATACATACCTACATACATACATACATACATAC
>NC_068994.1:14379346-14379826 GCF_001194135.2 Octopus bimaculoides
TATATATATATATATATATATATATATATATATATATATATATATATATGATTAGAAATTAAAAATATGTTTTAAAAATCGCCCCACCCCACGAACACCAACGAGATAACCACAACGGCAAATCCAAACAAGTGTCTTTGATTGTTATACTGGACAACAGATTCTTATATTCTACAATTCTGTTATTCTGCTTATAAAAAAATACGAAACCTCATAAGTAGAGTTAATTTGATTACCTATCGTTAATTGAAGCAACGAAATACGGAGGAAAAATTCAATCTAAGGTATGTACTTCTATCTTTTACTATCTATCTATCTCTCTACACATACACACATACATATATATATATACATACATACATACATGCATATATTCATACATACATACATACATTCATACATACATGCATACATACATACATACATACATGTATATATATATATATATATATATATATATATATATATATATATATATAT
>NC_068994.1:14380977-14381795 GCF_001194135.2 Octopus bimaculoides
ATTTATATAAGGGCATTAACTATATAGTAATGCCTCACGCTTAGATTGATAAATTCTTATAAAGATGTTATCCTATATTATATTATATATATTTATATATATATATATATATATTCATGGGTTTCAGCCAAGTGGCTGTGGTCATGCTGGAGCACCACCGTGACTTTCCGTCTTTATGCTGTGCTCTCTTCACGTTCCTTGCATGGCTCGTCTCCTCCACCTGATATAGTCCAATCAAGAGTTTTGATGGCACATCTGGTGTATAAAAGAATTTGACATCGCTGCCCTAAACTGTGTCTCATTTCGAGCCATTGGTTCGTCTGGTATTGTATAAAAGATCGTGGGTAAGGCCAAAACAATTCGACGTAAATGCAAGGTAAATCACAAGACAACAAATATGTGAATTAATGTAGACTTACCTTGTATTCAATATTTATTTTCTTGTGATTTACCTTGCTTTTACTTCGCATTGTTTTTGCCTTACCCACGACCTTTTCATGCAATATATTCTGCACAATGCTTCATAGTAATTAGTCCATTATATATATATTGTGAGTTACAAGTAATGCTATCTGTTGGAGTCTCAGCTTTTTAGCTGCTATTTCTGAACTTCGGTATGTGGTGAAGCAACTGTTTGCTGATCCCTTAATTATGTTTATAAATGTATAAGAACTTTTAAATAAGTTCTCCACCGATAATGGTGTTTACATACCGAAGGGCTTGGTAAAAATTATTAATTGTTAATTTATTAATAAATTAATAAATTGATAAACCTTTACCCTTTTAATTGTAATAATTATATATATATTGTGAGTTAC
>NC_068994.1:14385092-14386971 GCF_001194135.2 Octopus bimaculoides
TATATATGTATATATATATATATATATATATACAACAAACGGAAAATAGACATACCTGTATATATAATTCAAAAAATTCGCACTCAGGAAACCTTGAGTGATGTGAAACTGAGTCAGATAATTATGGCATAAATGTTTACTCCAACTAAAGTACTGATTGATGCTTTCTTTCGTCTGTGCACACGCGTGGCTGTGTGGTAAGAAGCTTGCTTCCCAATCACATGGTTCCAGGTTCAGTTGCACTGTGTAGCATCTTGGGCTAATATCTTCTATTATAGCTGCGGGCCAACCAAACACTTATGATTGAATTTGGTAGGCGGAAACTGAAAGAAACCCGTCGTGTGTGTATGTATGTATCTATGTATATTGTTTGTGTATGTATGTATGTATATATGTTGTTTGTGTGTATGCGTGTATGTGTATGTGTGTATGTGTGCGTGTTTGCGCATGTGTGTATGTGTGCGTGTTTATGTGCGTGTATGTGTATGTGTGTTTCCCAACACCGCTTGACAGCTGTTGTTGGTTATGTGCATGTCCCCGTAACTTAGGGGTTCAGCAAAAGAGACTGGTAACAGGCTCAAGTAACAGGCTTAAAAGAAAGTATTGTGTGGGATCGATTCGTTCGACGAAAATTCTTCAAGAGGTGCTCCAGTATGACCGCAGTTAAATGACTGAAACAAAAAATGATAAAATATAATATATAATATATATATATATATATATATATGTAGTTGAAATTTGCAGAAAACAAAAGATGAGAACAGGTGAATAAACAACAAACTGGTGTATTAGTTTGACGTTCGGGAAAGCGAGAAAGTATTCTATGTTTCGAGCCTACGCTCTTCAACAGAAAGGAACACGATGAAATGAACAGAAAAAGAATAAATATATATATGTACATACATATATATATACACACACACACACACATATACAAGTATATGCATGTATGTATGTATGTATCATGTATGTATGCATGTATATACGTATGTATGTGCGTGCGTACATGTGTGTGTTTGTGTGAGCACGCGCGTGTATGTGTATACATCCATGTATGAATGTAGTATAATTTTATCGTACCCGGTTGAAATTATTTCTTCACAATTACATAGGAAAGCTATGAACATCACAACATCCATTTGTTCGTCACATCTAAAAACACTGGTCCTTTTCAGAGAGAATCATTTAGGTGTTTATTCGATCGAATCTCCTACGAGTCAACATGGGATTCCTTGACTATAAACGTAAACTTCTTTTGATTAGGGCATCTTTGACCCGACAAGTAGCTAACGGATTATCCCTCGTTTGGATAATTACTGCTTCCGAGGTTCTGCTAGCTATGATGCATATGTAGCCTGGATTTTATCTACTCCGTTCCCTTTTGGATTTTTATTCACAAACACAGCAACTTTTGTTGCTGGCTGTAAGCTATTAAGCAATCTTTTTCAGCCGATCGAACTTCGATACGGGAAAAATTTACAACTTTCTGTGTCAATAAATCACTATTGTTCTTGAAAGCAGTATTTTTCTTTATACCTTCTACGGATTGCTCGAAGCTCACTATCTTCCTACACTTTGATCCTTGGATCTTATATATATATATATATATATATATTATTTGTTTCAGTTATTTGACTGCGGCTACGCGGGAGCACCGCCTTTAGTCGAGCAAACCGATCCCAGGACGTATTCTTTGTAAGCCTAGAACTTATTCTATCGGTCTCTTTTGCCGAACCGCTAAGTTACGAGGACGTAAACGCACCGGCATCGGTTGTCAAGTGATGTTGTGGGGACAAACACAGATACACACACACACACGTACATATATGCGACGGGTTTCTTTTAGTTTCCGTCTACCAAATCCACTCACAAGGCTTTG
>NC_068994.1:14387503-14388217 GCF_001194135.2 Octopus bimaculoides
ATGTATGTATGTATGTATGTATGTATGTATGTATGTATGTATGTAATGCTTGCATTCGATCGATTAAATGGAGCCGCCTGAAAAGGTCGTATTGCATTAATTCCTCACATCCTATTACTTATTTGATTTATATATATTGGGTTGGTGCACAACATTAAATGAAATAGAGAAATACAATTGACAAACTAAAAAAATTATTTACATTATAGTATAATATACTACATAAAGATATAATACAATTATACCCTTTTATCTGTGGTATTCAACTATTGTACCAGTGAGAATAGGGTGCTTTGCATCCCTTTGAAGGAATTGTCTTTTCCTTCGTTTGATTTATATATACTCTTTTACTCTTTTACACCTTTATTTGTTTCAGTCTTTTGACTGTGGCCATGCTGGGGCACCGCCTTTAGTCGAGCGAATCGACCCCCAGGACTTATTCTTTGGAAGTCTAGTACTTATTCTATCGGTCTCTTTTGCCGAACCGCTAAGTTACGGGGACCTAAACACACCAGCATCGATTGTCAAGCGATGTTGGGGGGACAAACACAGACACACAAACACATACACACACATACATATATATACATATATACGACGGGCTTCTTTCAGTTTCTGTCTACCAAATCCACTAACAAGGCTTTGGTCGGCCCGAGGCTATAGTAGAAGACACTTGCCCAAGATGCCACGCAGTGGGACTGAACCCGGAAGCAT
>NC_068994.1:14388639-14389537 GCF_001194135.2 Octopus bimaculoides
TATATATACATATATATATATACATACACACACACACACACTGAAAAGGAATGATTTGAAGGAGGCTTTGACTGCTATTTCTAGTAGTTTGAGCAACTCCCACTTCGAATCTCCCCAGGGATTATTGGCAACACTTGAGTATCAAACTGAAGGCAATGCAGTTAAATATTTTCTTCTTCTTCTCCTGTTCTGTGTTCGAATCTCACCAGAGTCATCTTAGCGTTTCATGTTCTCGGAGATAAGGAAGATATATGAGATGATGGTGGTGGGGAGTGAGGAAGCTTGATATAACACATACCAGTCTAGAAAAGTTACAGAATTGGTCCTGTTCGTGCCATGTCGTACGAAATCTCTAGTCGTTTGGTTTCGGGGTGACGAGCATCGTCACGTTGACAGAGATAGTTATTTAAACCCAGGGTAGCTGTGATCGAACTGACCTTTGATCAAAAAGCATCTTTTTTCAGTCATTGTCTTATTCCTTAAGGCTATGGTTCTCAAATATTTTTTGCCCTTTGGCTCCTTAGGGTAGGGTGACCCTCATAGCCATTCAATGTTTAAAAATTCCCATATATTTTTATTATTCAATGTTGTTAGTAATTATATCCAAAAATGTTTAGATATTCTGTGTATTGTAGATGAATAACCAGTTTATTGCATATGAATTTTATCAACAAAATCATATATGGACCCTTAAGTGTCAAGTGGACCCCCCCCCCCAACAGTCACGTGGATCTTGGTTGAGAACCACTGCTTTAAAATGAGATTATTTAAGTCTTCTTTAAGGTGGCGAACTGACAAAATCATTATAGCCCCGGGCTGGCGTGCTAATGATTCTGCCAGCTCACCGCTTTCATCTTCCCAAATAGTAAAAAAAATGTCTCTTGCTTTTTACACACAC
>NC_068994.1:14390557-14392088 GCF_001194135.2 Octopus bimaculoides
TGTGTGTGTGTGTGTGTGTGTGTGTGTGTGTGTGTGTGTGTGTGTGTGTGTGTGTATACTCACACGCCTTCACTCCCTCTTCCCCCACATATGTACATATACGTCCGGCTTATTTCTGTTTCCGTCTGCAAAATCCACTCACAAGGCCGTGGTCTTCCTGAAGCTATACCAGAAGACACTTGGCCAAAGTACCACACAGAAGGACTGAACCTGGAACCAGGTGGTTGTGAAGCAAACTTCTTAACACAAACCCACACCTGAGCCGTGCTCACGATATTGTGGACATGTCTAATGAATGAAGTTGATAGTTATTCTGATCGTCCTCGATCGGGGGGAGGGGGGCAACAGCGAAACATTATTGGATGTTTTGGTGTAGATCGATACACGTTCATCGTTTGTTGATGGCGAGATACGGAAAATGGCAACCGGTGTTATTTTGATCGACAAATACACAACACGCAGATTACTATCGCAGTATCACAGTATCAACCAGGCAATCAGGTGCTGTTATACACCGCTGCTCACAATGTACTTCCAATTTTGTCTTGATTGTACTATTCATTTCTATCTTGACCAAATTCCTTGACTAAATCGTCTTCTCATGGTCATGAGGTCCTTCCAAGAGGCATTTTCTTATCTTTTGGATATCACTCGGCAACTGCCCGGGCCCACCTGTTGTCTGTGAACCTTGTGACATGTCCGTCCCAACGGAACTCGTGTTTTCATCACGCTGCGACCACATCGTTCACGCTGCTCTGTCCTCAAATTATCTCATTTCGAATTTGCTCCCTTAGTGATGTTCCTAGCATGGCTCTTTCCATGGCCCTTTGCATTGTAGCCAATCAGTGTTCTATCTTCTTCGTAGTAGCTTGCATTCACTTTGCACAAGAGTAGAGGAATAGGCCGTAGTCAGACCAGTAAAACGTTGGAGATTGGATGTGTCGAAGTTTAATTTAATCAGCTCTAATACCTTAGTGTACAGAATGCGTGGACCCGACAGTTGAGTAGTATGGCGAGGGTAATCTTTTGGTGTGGGGCATGTTTTTCCGAGAAAGAGGGTTACTTCCATTCATTAGATAAAAAGTATTGTGAATAGCACAGCACGTCTGGAGATCCTGGAAAAAAAAAAAAAAAAAAAATTATCCTTCGGCTGTATAAAAATGCGTGTTTTATACTCCAGTGGTTTCGGGTTCAGTCACACAGCATGGTACATTGAGCAAGAGTCTTCTACTATAACCCTGAACCAACCAATGCCCTGTGAGGTAATATGGCAGGCGGAAACTGTGTGGAAGCTCATCGGGTATATATATATATATGTATATATATATATATATATATATATGTGTGTGTGTGTGTGTATGTATAAGGGGTATACTCTTTATGTTGCATGTCTCGTTTCTCTGTTCGTTTTTTTTCGTTGTTTGAAAAAGAAGTTCGTTTTCTGCTTCCGTTTCTCATTGTGTTTAACGTTTTTTTTTTGTTTTTTTTGATGTCCTGTACCCATATATGCATGTATATATGCATATATATG
>NC_068994.1:14392188-14392600 GCF_001194135.2 Octopus bimaculoides
ATGTATGTATGTATGTATGTATGTATGTAGGTATGTATGTATGTATTTATTTATACACACACACGCATAGATATATATAAATACGTATTATGTATATATGTATGTATGTATGTATGTATGTATGTATGTATGTGTGTGTGTGTATATATATATATATATAAAATACAAAGGATATATAAGCATATGCATGTATACACACATATATGTACATACTTACATCTACATGTGTATATAGATGCATATTCGGGTACAGGACGTTAGAAAAATGAACTACAGACAACGGAACGAACACATAGGAAAACAAACAAGCCACTTATGGAATTATTCCTTCATCAGCAGCCTCTATTCTAAACTAGGCGTTTCGAAGATAAGGCAGGTCGCACTCTTAGAATAGTTTCTTCCTGAGTAGTGG
>NC_068994.1:14395364-14397047 GCF_001194135.2 Octopus bimaculoides
GACTAAACTAAATACATGCACACTCCCACATATACATGCGTATACACATAAATACACACACGCACAACCCACACATATATAGCATACTCTGTTCTAGCAAACACCCACCCACCACCACCACCACCACCACTTCTGCCGCCGCCGTCGCTGCGCCCACCACGTCTTTCTCCACGAATACCTACCTACCATCACCAATAACAACAACAACATCACCAGTGCAGCCGCCTTCTCCTCGAATATGTCCCTACCTATCTACTTTCCCACACACTTGGCCATTCAATAACCACGAAGCACATATCATCAATGTATCTGCAATAAAAGATAATTTATAGAACACTTCAGATATTATCGCTAATGGAATGTTGTGAGGGCTGGGCGTGGGTCCAAAATGGAGAACTACAACAACAGCAACAACAGATGTGATATGGAAATTGAAATAAACCAATGTAAACGGAGAAAAAGAAAGTGGAAGGAAAGAGTGAAAGAGAGAAAGAAAGGGGAGGGTGAAAGAGGAACGGGAGAGACAAGGTGGCAGTAAATATTATGAGAAATTGAATAAGATTGGATTGTTTGTGTATATGTGTGTGTATGTGTCTGTGTGTGTGTGTGTGAGAGAGAGAGAGAGAGAGAGACGAAGAGAGAGTGTGTCTGTGTGTGTGTGTGTGTGTGAGAGAGAGAGAGAGAGAGAGAGAGAGAAAGAGAGAGAAAGAGAGAGGAAGAGAGAGTGTGTATGTGAGTGTGTGTGTGTAAGTACTAGAGTATAGAAGAATGAAAGTGAAAGTATGTAAAAGAAGGCAAAGGAGAGAGTGAGAAAGGAAAAAAGGAAAGAGGGAGAGTGAGAGAAAGCGAGAGAGAGAGAAAGAAAGAAAGAGAGAGAGAGAGAGAGAGAGAGAGAGAGGATGAGAAATAAAGGGAAGGGACATGCAGTAATGGAAAGCGAAACGTAAGGTGCTACGGAAAGTTAAGACGCCTTGATGTATGCACATGTATGTATGTGTGTGTGTATGTGTGTGTGTATGCATATCTGTGTGCGCGCGCGCGTGTGCTTACATACATACATGCATACATACGCACTTGTTAATATATAAGTATATATAGACTAACTGAATCAATAAAAGAATCCATATATTAAATCTATCTATCTATCTGTCTATCGATCTAGTTATCTGTCTGTTTGTCTGTCTGCCTGTCTATCTATCTATCTATCTATACATACATACATACTTACGTATGCATATAAATATATATATGCATGGATATATACACACACATATACATATATCTATGTGTGTGAGTATATATATATCGATGAAAATATGTATAAAGAGATGTGCGCGTGTGTGTATGTATATATATATATATGTATATATATATATATGTATATATATATATATATGTATATATATCTCTTTAGAAGTAATTGTCCCTTTGCTATCACCACTAGATAAGAAACAATAGAATTCTGAGACAGTTAAAACTTTTGTCTAGAATCAATTACTAGCCTGATAGACCCTGCTATGTCAAGATGGACTTATATATTCTTCCTCTGCTCTCTCCCACTTGGTTTTAATATGTTGCCACATTTGTAATATGTCTTTTTTTCTACATTTTTTTGTGCAGCTGAAGATTGCTCTTCATATTGCATTTAAGGTAATGCTCACATTACTTAAATAAATTGAAGTA
>NC_068994.1:14398665-14400109 GCF_001194135.2 Octopus bimaculoides
ATATATATATATATATATATATATACAGATAAAGACTAAATATTCAAATGAATATCCACATAGATATTTTTATTGTTATTATTATCAGCAGTAAATTTAGATAATAGATAATAACAACAACAAAAATATAGGTGGTAGCAAGGACATTCAGTAACTAGAGAAGTTGAGCCATACGTTGCTCCAGCATGGCAAGTATGTGTCCTGTTGCTCCATTAATAATAGGTATGAAGCTAAAAGCGTGTCTCGAGTCCACTCCTTATCAATGGTCCGTAGATGTCCTCTTTCTCTTGTATTCTTCTAATCATATTTGTGTCCAGAGAGCAGTCTCTTCCCACAACTGAACATAGCTTTTCTTTGTGGTCCCACACAACAATACCTGGCCGGTTTGTTTTAATCTGGTGACTGTTTCAACTTCTAAGTTCCACTAGTACTCTTTTGACCCATCGCACTCAACTTCATCTGTAAGTGTTTTGTTTATTGCTATCTTGTTCCAGACCGTTCTGACCACAGTATCATGCCCCATAGGAAGGTAATATCTGGAGGATATTCTCTCGCAGCTGGCAATAATGTGATCGATGTCTTCAGTCTTGATCTTGCACAACCTTCATTTGTTGTTTGTTAATGTTTTCTGTCTTATTAATTGTAGCTACTTGATGAGGATCTCTTGTAATTGGACTGCATGGATGTAGCCTTGACATGATCAATCCTTTCTATGGTTTGTGTTTTACGCGCCTAGTATCCATGTACTATATTCTCAGTGAACTGGCCCATTTTTTAAAATTTTGTTCTGATAAATAGATCTTACCAATGTTCCTTGGGGAGAGATATGTATCAGCTCTTATTTCATACTTCAGTTCAAGTTCATTAGCTATCCTAATTTATGTTGTTGATTTCATCTTCATAAACTTGGGCAAGATGGCCACTGGTTTCTTTCTTCTGCTACAGATATTGTGTCAAAGTCACAATACGTGCTTCATATGACATCCATACAGATTTGAGACCACGGCCACCATCCTTGCGTGGAAAGTTTAGCCTCTCTACATCTCCATTGATGTTGAAGTTCCCCGTAACTCTGAGCATCTTGCGAGTTCGAACAGTTATCTCTCTGAGTTATTGTAGTGACCAGTTCAGAAGGTGTGAGAACAGCCACTGCAAAGGTGTTGTGGGCGATATGTTTATGGTAAGCTAAGAGTTCTGATGACTATATTCTCTTTACTCTCCTAGGATGTTCCTTCCTGCTCCTCTCTCTCTCTCTCTCTCTCTCTCTCTCTCTCTCTATATATATATATATATATATATATATATATATATATATACAGGTACCGGGCATCACCAACGGTGCAAATGACATGAAATACGTAAACAACGAGAAAAAAGTGGAAAACAGGACAAGTAAACACGGAGAAAGGTCTCTTCATCAGTTGTCGGTTGTCTGTCTACTCCT
>NC_068994.1:14402654-14406254 GCF_001194135.2 Octopus bimaculoides
TCTTCACTTGATCTCCCGTCTTTAATCCTTTCCTTTCAGATGCTTTCCCTCTCTCTTCATTGCTGGTTCCACTTATCGTTGCCTTATATTATATTTACCTTTTAGCTTACTTCGTATGTATGTATGTATGTATGTCTATGTAATAATACAAATGATATGTAAGCATATGCATGTATACATACATATATGTACATACCTACAACTACATGTATATATAGATGCATATCCGGGTACAGGACGTTAGAAAAATGAACGGGGACATAAAAACAAAAACGGACTTTGTTTACAGACAACAGAACGAACACATAGGAAAACAAACAAGCCACTTATGGAATTATTCCTTCATCAGCTGCCTCTATTCTAAAACTATGCGTTTCGAAGATAAGGCAGGACGCATGCATGTCTAAGTATGTATGTATGTATGTATGTATGTCTATCTATCTATCTATCTATCTATCTATCTACCCCCTCTCTCTCTCGTTCTCCCCTCCCGCAATCAGAAAAGATTATATACACAGTTATTCTTTTACCTTACTTTTCATGCTTCACTAACCCCACGTGGCGGTGGAGATGCTATTGCTCCTAGTTGAACATCAATGGATAGAGAGCAACTCTCACAAAAACATTAAAAAAAAAGAAAAAGAAAGGGAAATGGTTTCAGAGAATTGAGAATTAATATCACAAAATTAATTTACGGAATTTTGAGGGAAATCGGATGCTTATTTTCCAAGCAAAGAAACAACGAAGAACCTGTTCCGGTCTTCATAGACCTTATCAGCTTAGCACCATTTATTCGAGTCTGCTTAGATAAACCGACAAAGGATTTTACATGTGGAAGAAGGGATACGAAGGGTTTGGTTCAGTAGTAATTTGCATAATTAAGAAAGGAAATGAACTTGCTTTTCGTTATTCGTTTTCTTTCTTCAATTAATTGAAAATCGTTTTTTTTTTTTGCGTACTTCATTCAGTACATCTTTATGTAATGTACTTATCTAAACTTACGGTATTCATCTTCAGGAGTAAATTTTCCTTAAATCAATTTATTCTTTCATTAGGCAAATAATTATTTTCGATATATTTTCTGTGCTATGTTGATGAGGGAATTTAATGACGGAATTTGAACTCAGAACGTAAATCTGGAAGAAATGCCAGTAAGCATTTTGTCCGGCGCAACAACAATTCCACCAGCTCGCCGCTTTACAACACTGTATAATAATAATTATTAATAATTCTTGGAATTCTGCCGAGGTTGGCTTAGCTCTTCATCCTTTTGGAGTCGATAAAATACGTACCAGTTGAACACTGAGGTCGACTTAATTGACTTTGCCTCTTCCCCGAAATTGCAGGCATTGTACCAAAATTTGAAACCAATAATAATTCTTGGAAGTTATCTCCCATTTTCATTCAGAGTTACTAAGAAACATCGCTAGGTTGTTGTTTTCTCCCTCCAAATAACAGGGGCAATTTTAGTTTATTGTTGATAATTTTTGCGCACATCATTCAGTACATCAGCTCTTAATTTATTATTCCAGACTATAATCATTATCGCATACAATGAACGGAGAAAGCTCGTTTTCCTCACGTCTCCCCCACCCCAAGTAGCTCCACATACCAATGATTTAATCAGCACTTGATTTCAAGATAAAGTAAATGGCGAAATGGCAAAGGTGACTTAACAGCTCCAGTTTATTCTTAAATGCAATATTAGAGACACATGTGAAATGACCCGAAAAAAAAATAAGGAAAACGTAGCTGCTATCACAAATCCAAATGCGTCTCGCTTTATAGGAAGCTAAATCCTTATTCTAAACTATAATATATTCTTTACAGACGTACAATAACTGGGAATTCGAAAATTTAGAAAGAAACAGATTACATGATGTTCATTCTTTTCTCAAATATGTCAGTAATGCCAAATAAAATACATCGAATAATCGGAAATAGAAACAAGACTGTAATATCGGCTCATTGAGTTTTTTGCTTCTACAAAACGCCTCGAACATTATTAAATATTCTGTCAAACTTTAATATTCGAATAAACAATTGCAAGGCATTCTTTGTGGTCCTCGTACCCTGCCTTCATCTTCTTTCCTCTTTCTCTTCCGTTTTTTTCCTGTATTTCTCTCCCTATCTATTTCTTTGCCTATCTCTATCTATCTATCTATCTATCTATCTATCTATCTATCTATCTATCTATCTGAATGTCCGTCTGTCTGTCTGTATGTATGCCTGTCTGTCTGTCCGTGTACCAGTTCATTCAGTCATCTAACTCAATTCTTATGAACCTACCATCTGTTTCTCTTTCATCAAGTATGTTTGTCAAGAGAGGGCTTCAAACGAACCAGAACAAACACACATATGCACGCACACACACAATAAAGGAAGAAAAAAATGAGTGTGGGTGGGAGACAGAAATAATAGGAGGAGTGAGAGAGAGAGAAAGAGTTAATGAAATAGTGCAAGAGAGTGACAGAAATGATTTAGACAATTGTTACTGATTTGAAGCCAAAACAGAAAAAAGAAAACATCAAAATATCTAAAACCCGCCAATCTGATGAAATTACCCATTTAATATTATTATAATTATAATTATTATTGTTATTATTATTATTATTATTATTATTATTATTATTATTATTATTATTATTATTATTATTATCATCATTATTATTATTATTATTTTATTTCTTTCATATCAGTTTATCGTAATCTTATCTGAAAGACGATATGCAAATCAGTCACAGCGGCATCCCAGTACCAGTTCCTCTACCAGTATGGTACTATAGTCAATGCATCCGATTTCCGGGTACGTCAATACACCCTGCTTTCACTCGGGCTCTTTTACCTGTACCAAACGCTCAAGGTGCATCTTTACGTCTTTCGCCATCGATAAGCGAAACGTCGCCGACAAACCATGTCTTGTCATCGGCAAGTCCGGACGCTAATTCTTTATGGCATCACGAATCGTCGAAACCGAAGAAGAACTCTTTCTCGATCGATGCCATATTAAACAGAGATTCCTGTAAATCCGAAGAGATTTCTCCGAGGGGAGAGAGCATGACAGAAGCGGCAACTTGTTTGGCGGCCACAGAGAAGAGGCGGCAGCGATTGTACAACACAAGTCATCCGTATATTTCGACAACGTATTCAACAAATATCCATTATCAAAACCACCATCAGTACCAAGTGTGTCAAGACTCAAAGACTGGTGAGTAAATGAACCATTATTTTAAGTATTAAACTGTTTATATGTTGTTGTTGTTGTGTGTTGTGGAGGCGCAATGGCCCAGTCGTTAGGGCAGCGGACTCGTGGTCATAGGATCACGGTTTCGATTCCCAGACCGGCCGTTGTGAGTGTTTATTGAGCGAAAACACCTAAAGCTCCACGAGGCTCCGGCAGGGGATGGTGGTGAACCCTGCTGTACTCTTTCACCACAACTTTCTCTCACTCTTACTTCCTGTTTCTGTTGTGCCTGTAATTCAAAGGGTCAGCCTTGTC
The DNA here is from genome assembly GCF_001194135.2 of Octopus bimaculoides. Classification (NCBI taxonomy): domain Eukaryota; kingdom Metazoa; phylum Mollusca; class Cephalopoda; order Octopoda; family Octopodidae; genus Octopus; species Octopus bimaculoides. The sequence continues at coordinate 14,406,154 of NC_068994.1, forward strand.
ACACTGTGTCACGCTGAATATCCCCGAGAACTACGTTAAGGGTACACGTGTCTGTGGAGTGCTCAGCCACTTGCACGTTAATTTCTCGAGCAGGCTGTTCC
>NC_068994.1:14408863-14409530 GCF_001194135.2 Octopus bimaculoides
ACCACCACCACCACCATCACCATCATAAGCACCATCCCCCACCACCACCACCACCACCGCCGCCGTCGCCGCCACAGCCGCCACAACCACCACCGCTATCAACCCCCGCCACTATCACTGCCCTCAATACCTGCACCGACAGCCACAACACAAATATTAATAGGACAACTAGGACTACTACTACCACCACCAACACCACAAACATTATTAAAATGCCACAGTTACCGCCATCACCACTACAACACAACCACCACTATATTCGATACATCTTGTAGTATGCTGTTTAAAGCCTGTTCGCAGTATTCGGCTACCTTATGTCATCAACAGTATGGAGGTACATGCCAGTGGATTTATTTCAGGAGTTCTTTCGTATCCGTAGAGTTTATTAAATATTTGAGAAAAAGAAAATGGAATTCAGGAGATTCTTTCACTACGATAGTTTCGACTCACGTGCACCGGTGCCTCGCAGGTGAGATGCTGTACAAACAGTTGTGATACATCGAAGGTACAGCTATGTCTCATCGGGTGGACTTATCAAAAGGTACCTCATTTATTAATCTATGTTTCGCTTATTTCTATTAGAATACATTTGATTGTTGTAATGTGAAGCGGATATTAAAAAAACGAGGTACCTTTTGATAAGTCACCTCATGACACACTCGCATCT
>NC_068994.1:14409832-14411174 GCF_001194135.2 Octopus bimaculoides
TAGCATATCACCCGCGAGGCACTGATGCACGATGGGTCTAAACGATCGTAGTGAATTATAAAGAATCTCGTGAGTTCCATTTTCTTTCTCTCATATGTGTGTGTGGATGTGTGTGTATGTGTGGGGCACCGTCTAGAAAAAATGATTTAGTCGAGCAAATCGACTCCAGTACTTGTTTTTAAGCTCGGTACTTACTTTATCGGTTATTTTTGCTGAACTACTAAGTTGCGGAGATGTAAACAAACCAACACAAGTTGTCGAGCGGAGAAGGGGAGAAAGCACATAAGCACACGCACGCACGCACGCACACACACACACACGCACACACACGCACACACACGCACGCACACACACGCATACACACACACACACATTCACACATATACGTATGTATGTCGAAATAACGATATCCCAGAATCCCTTGTACACACACACACACGCGCGTGTATGTGCACATGCATGTATGTGTGTGTGTGTGTGCGTGCGTGTGTGTGTGTGTGTGTGTGTGTGTGTGTGTACGTGTGTACAAGGGTTTCTCTGATACCGGTATTTCGATATGTTGTGTCTCGTCAGGTGGAAATACACCGACGAATCTAAACAAGAGACAATGGCCTTGTTTATAATTTCAGCGAACAAACTCTTCGCTGATCCGTGCTGATATTACCAACGAATAACAAATCGGTATATGCACCATGGTTAGTGATATTCGAAATGACGATTTATGTATATATCCTTAGTAGATTCTTGCAGATTTCAATTGAAAAGCGAAGCTGAGGAAACAACTCTGTTGATTGCTATTAAAATTAGCTTATAAAGTAGATCGGTTTTTCTAAAGCTTTTAAGGTTTGTAAGAAAATTCATTTGAATAAAAAAAAGTGTCGGCTTCTTGAATCTAAAAAGGGGCAGAACCAGAGACCTCGGACTGCATTGTCTAATGTGTCAGTCTTTACTGAAGAACAAAGAATTTTAATTGCTATTTCTTGCAAGTCGAGGAAAGAATGAAGACCACTTAATCTGGTTCGTAGTATTGTCTTTCATATCTTTCATATCGATGTGTGCGTGTGGAGGCGCAATGGCCCAGTAGTTAGGGCAGCGGACTCGTGGTCATAGGATCGCGGTTTCGATTTCCAGACCGGGCGTTGTGAGTGTTTATTGAATGAAAACACCTAAAGCTCCACGAGGCTCCGGCAGGGGATGGTGGCGAACCCTGCTGTACTCTTCCACCACAACTTTCTCTCACTCTTATTTCCTGTTTCTGTTGTGCCTGTAATTCAAAGGGTCAGCCTTGTCACACTGTGTCACGCTGAATCTCCCCGAGAACTACGTTAAGAGTACACGTGTC
>NC_068994.1:14411906-14414693 GCF_001194135.2 Octopus bimaculoides
ACACACACACATACACACACAGATACACACACACATATATATGTATGCATGTGTATATGCATATGCGTACCTATATATATCTGTATCTATGTATAGACATGTATCTGTCAACACATATACACTCACACACAAGCGCGCGCGTACACACATAAACGACGAGAGGAGGGGGAGCGCCAAGTAGATAGAGAAAAAGATAATAGAGAGATGAAGGTGAAAACCAAACCAAATCAAAAAATATAATAAAAACAATATACAATAAAATAAAACAATGCGAAACAGCTAGAGAAATACAAAAAGAACCCCAAAAAACAAAGATTAGCAACGGACCTCGAAATGAAATTGCAAATCGCAACGAAAGATCGCAAAGCAAGGTTATATCCAACGAGATATAAACTCCCTGTAAGTTTACGAGCCAGCAGCATATTGGTTTCTGTGACAGCAATTGCCACATAATTTACCACAAGCAAGCAAGGCCCCCGTTGAGGAGCAATGGTCGTTATTCCGCATTGACGAACACGCATTGAACGCCGCCATTATTAACTAGTAACAACTCTCCAAATGTGTATGCCTCTCTATCTCTCTCTCCGTATGTTTCTGTTTCTGCTTCTGCCTATCTGTCCGTCTGTCTGTCTATCTGTCTGTCTATCTGTCTGTCTATCTATCTCTCTGTCTGTTTGTTTCTCGCCCACCTCTCTCTCTCTCTCTTTCCCCCTTACGAAATACGGAAAATGACGAACAACTCATCAGTCCTCGTTCCCGATTAAAACATGTCGGGCCAAGCTTTGTAATGACCACGAGATTAACAAGATGACTGGTACGGCGGTGGGATGGTGGGATGATGGGATAGTAGGATGGGGTGGGAGGGATAGTGGCAGTTAAATTGTGGTGAGGGACGCTGTTGGTTGGCTGTGTGGGATATTGCGGTATGGATGAAGGTGATGGCTTGGACTGACGTAGAATTTGTTTTATACCATCTCGTTGTTGTTGTGTCAAACGTCATTTGTTCATCTTTCGACCTAACACATAACGATTATTGTTATTGTTGTTGAGGTTATTGTCATTGTTGCTGCTTTCGTTGATTTTGTTGCTGTTGCTGTTGGCTGTGCTAATGATGACCAATATGGCCGTCTTTTGGTATGGCCGTTTATTTGTGTGTATATGTGTTTCAATTTCAGTGTATGGCTGTGTGTGTCTGAGTGTGTGTGTCTGAGTGTGTGTGTGTGTGTGTGTGTGTGTGTGTGTGTGTGTGTGTGTGTGTGTGTGTGTGTGTCTGAGGGCGCGTGCGTTTTTGTATGAATATACACGTAAGCGTTGCTCAATTATTCATGGTTGTCTGAATATGTGAACTTGCACTTTGCTCGTGTTTACGCTGCCAGCATATTTCTGTCGGCATCATACCTCGTTCATGCATATCTATGCAGTCATATGAATGTTTCACACACACACACACACACACACACACACACAAATGACCTAGTGGTTACGATATAACACACGCGATCGCGGGTTCGATTCCTGGATCAGGCAGAGCGTTGTTTTCTGGAGCAAAACACCTCATCTGAAGTTGATGACTACGACAACATTTGACGTGGCACATCGTGCACCAGTGCAGGCAATGTCGGTTTGGTAGCTGGAGTGAGGTAGTGTACAGCTCAAACATTTGGTAATCGTTCAGCAAAGAATTGCAGAACCCTCGTTTGTCGCCTATGACAGGACGGTACACATACATACATACATACTGCCTCAACAAAAACCTGAAAGAAAAAGGCTGTTTAGAAGACTACAGATTCAAGCCATCAATGGAACTGTAAAGATATGTAAAACTTTCCAAAAATTTAGCACATAAATACATATGCATGCATCTAGACATGAAAATATATACATAAAAACGCATCCATAAAGCAAACATACAAATCTGCGCATACACTAACACCAAATACTGCACACACACACATATGCACAAATACTTAGATGATGTTGATAAAAGTTCCAATGAAGGAGCCTTGAATCTATGTTAGAGTCCGGCTCTTTCTCTATTGACAAGAAATACAGAAATGAAACTGATTGATAACATACATACATACATACATACATACATACATACATAAACGCAAACATACACACACACATTATCTAATAACAATATGATTTGCCTCCATGCAACTTAAAGTTTCGTGGGAGGCTTGTAAAACGAACCTAGCTCTTCAGGATTAGATAACTGAATGGAGAAACCTATTGATAAATCACACCCATTCTTAAGATAAAAAAAAACACAGGATGATATGCTTCTGTATGCTCTATATTTGAAAAACAGATAATGACTGGGGTGCCTTTGACCATAGATCTGTTCAATCAAAATTGGCTAGGGGCTAAAACAGCAAAAACAACCACAACAATTAAGAGAAGAACAACAAAAACAACAGCGAAAATGATACAACAAAGCAAGTGTGCAACGGAACTGAACCTGCGATTTCTGAGGAGAAAGTCAGTGCAAAAGCTTTATCTTCTCGGTCAGTTTGTTTTCAGTCTCCTAGAGCGATCGCAATGGTCGTAAACATTGCTGGTTGCTGGAGCTGTCCCATTAGTTGAGAGGCGGGTGACAAGGTTGTAAGGCGAAACATCATACGTCTTAGCAGTTTTGACCAGAGGTTCTTGACCACCCGCCAGTCTATGCTGAATATATCAATATACAGGCACAACCTCAGCCAAACAACACACACACACACACACACACACACACACACACACACACATGCAAACACACACACGCAAAGCTACAACAAGCAC
>NC_068994.1:14417001-14419628 GCF_001194135.2 Octopus bimaculoides
ATATATATATATATATATATATATATGTATATATATATATATATCTATATAGAGAGAGAAAGAGAGAGAGAGAGAGAGATACATAGATAGATAATTAGATAGATAGATAGATAGATAGATAGATGAATACAAATATATTTATAGATGTATATAAATATATATATATATACATATATAAATACATGCACACATGCACATAAGTGTGTGTGTGTGTGTGTTCGTGTGTGTTCGCGCGCGTTTGTGTACGTGCCTGTGTGCGTGCGTGCATGTATTGTCTTGCATTCTATGCGGCCGTGTTACGGGTGGGAAACGAAGCCATATGGACTGGAGAGCTGGATGCGCACAAGCCCGCCACACACAGTAATTGTTATGATTAATGAAATATTGAAAACAAGCCAAATTATCTGTCTGTTAGTACAAATTTAACGAAAAATTGCTTACGTGGGCAGTTAAGTGGAGAGGTCAGATCATCTCATTATACCTCCTTCCCCAGCAAAATTAACTTACACCTGTTGTGTCTTACATTTGTTAATGATTATGTTACCTTTAAGAAGCATTTGTTTGTTATGTAAATGAAAACTTTTCAAAGAAAGTTCGAAGGAATGTTAAGCTTCCCTCCGCCTGTCAGCTATTTGCAAAATCATAGCGGTGTTGCACCAACCTAAGAGTCGATCGTGGTAACACAAAGGCATCACAGCCAGGAATACTTGTCTCCCAGGCTATGTAACAAGTCTTTTGACCAAAACATAAACTATGTAGTTGATCTGAAAGAAAATCAATGCAAAATACGCTACTCCCCGTAGCGTGGTTTATTCATGATAAATTAATGGTTTCTTACATATTTCAGTATACTGGTGCAGCAATGTATTCACATGCACAGAATCATGCATGTTTCCACACGCAAAAACCACTTCGAAATATCTTTCATTAAATGTATGGTGATGCATACTAAATCGTCTCCCCACCACTAACAATATCCCTGTAAAATAGGGTTGCATCCTATGCGACAATGCGCCTTATACGCCAGCAAATGCAAAAACGGTACACATGTATTCACACACATACCCCACCCCACCCAACACTCACACACACAGACAATCACACACATATACAAAACATTCATCATGTTAAATCGTTCTTCCCTACATATTTTTTCTCCCGGTTTTTACATTCTCTCTCAATTTTTCCCTCTCATCCCTTTTTCTCGAAGAGCGTAGGTTCGAAACGTCAAACTAATACACCTGCTTGTCGTTCTCTCACATGTGTTCGTCTTTTAGTTTCTGTAAATTTGAACTACATACATACATACATGTATTCAAATAGGTATATAAGCTCTGTGTGAAGAAAAATAAACCTGGCTAAAAAAATTGACCTGTGATAGTGTTATGTCTCAAGTTACTGCTATCTAGCACCTTCGGATGATCTCTACTCGACTGCTACTCAACTGCTACTCAACAGTCACTCAACCCCTCTACCACGGCTAGACTACCTCTATTTATATGTCTTGGGCGATCCTACTTCTTCACTTGGGGTCATCGACACAACAGATAGCTGGAGAAATCCATGTAATTCGTACTTTAATACACAGTAACCGGGTCGTTTTGTAAATCAAAATTTTAGTCACCAAGTAAAATTTGTATTGTGTTACAGGGTATCATAGAAAAGGCATATAGTTAATATATTATTCCAGCTTACAGGTGTTTCCGATAAGATCGGAGAATCAAAGCTCCCATAACATAATATTCACATTTATTGATCGATTCCATAATTAGACGATTGAATAAGGCAGAGAAAAGATTCATTCCTCTTATCTTCTTCAGAGCTAAACAATACTGGATGCGACGGAGAATGGCTGGCCAAAGTAGTGGTCTTAACGGAAACAGGTGTAAGCTGAAATAATGTAAAAATATCCATTACTTTAGTGCATTTTCCCATACACACTTTTTCAGAAACTGTTTTCGGCTTGCAATACCCCCAGAGATAGAATTCTGGCGCCAAAGGACATAACTCTTAACTTAACCCTTGCTTGGTACATTTTGTCGAATTTTTCACAGCAACCACAAACCGGATGTATCTTTTCACCTCCAATAATAGAGAGCAGTCACCATATTTCATTCCATAACGACCATCTTAGAAAAGCGTAGGGTTACATGATCCGGCTGTTACATAACACTCCGTTGAACATCTAGTGCGAAACCTATTTGTAAGATCGGCTTTAATGGATATATAACATTGTACAGTTCAATTAATATGTATGTATGTATGTATGTATGTATGTATATATGTGTACATATATAAACATATATATATTTATATATATGTATAAATACACATATGTACATATACATATATGTATATAAATCTATATACATATGTATATACATGAATACACACTCACACACATATATGGATAGATAGATATTAATATTTGTGCGCGTGTGTGTGTGTACTATGTATATATATATATATTATTTAGATATATTTAAGTCTAGACCATGGAGCAAGACGCTTGCTCATACGAATACATACATTCATATTCATACTTAAATATATGCATTTGTTTATATACAGATGTGCGTATATATATATATATATATATATATATATATATATATATATATATATAT
>NC_068994.1:14425201-14428076 GCF_001194135.2 Octopus bimaculoides
CGCGCGTCTGTGAATCTGCTAGGAAACAGTGGGCAGATATGGTGTTTTTACACGTTTTTTTTTTCTTTTTACCGTAAGAGAGATTTTTTTTTTTCACGTTAACTGCAGTGAATTTTCCTTTAAATGCTGAAATATGTCATAAACATATTTTAATAAACCTAAAATTCGTGTATTCCTAATTACTGCTTGAAGCTATTAGTTCTGTTTTTATTCTGACTAGGCAGTCCGCCAGCGCAACTCAGTGGTAGAAAGGTTTATTGAGAAAGAGAGAGAGAAAGAGGGGGGAGATATAGAGAGGGGAAAGAGAGAGGGTGAGAGAGGGAGAGACAGACAGATAGACAGACAGACAGACAGAGATGAGAGAGAGAGAGAAAGAGAGAGAGATGGGAGAGGGAAAGAAAGAAAAGAGATAAAAAGGAAAACATGTGAGAGAGAGATAGAGTCAGAGAGCGAGAGAGAGAGAGAGGGGGGAAGAGATGGATGAAAAAGAGAGAAAGAAACAGAGTAAAAGGAATATAAAGAAAGGGAAAGAGATGGAAAGAGTGAGAGAGAGAGAGAGACAAAGAGTGAGTGAGAAAGAAAAGTGATATAAAGAATGCGAATGTGTGTGTGAGAGAGAGTGAGAGATAGAAAGAGTGAGTGATACAAAGAGATAATGATAGGTAGGGAGAATCAGTGAGAGATGGGAGAGAAAGAGAGAACAGAGAATAAAGAAAGAAAAGGATGTGAGAATGAGTTTAAGATAGATAGGATTGGTGGGCGAGAGATAGAGAGAGAGAGAGAGAGAGAGTAAGTGAGAGAGAGAGAGAGAGAGAAGAGTTATAAAGAAAGGGAATAAGATGTGTGACTGAAAGCGAGAGAAAGGGGAAGAAAGAAAGGGTGAAAGAACGAAAGGGTGGAAGAAAGAAAGAGTGAGAAAGAAAGGAAGGAGGAAAGAAAGGATTATATATATATATATATATATATATATATCGCTGAGACTAAACTCCAAACTTTAAGATGCCATTCTATCACGCCTACGTTTTTTCATTTTTTTTTTGTCAGCTCCGCTTTACAATTAATGCATTTTTCTGACTCGTACTTGCTTCCATAGTAAATTTAATCGATCGCCTGACGATCATCCCTGAAGAAGGTACGGCTCGGGTGGGGCGAAAGGGTGGGATAGATTGTTATGGGTGTGGCTTAATGGCGGGAGATTTTGTCATCATTGTGTTGTTGTTGTTACTGTTGCTGTTGTTGTTGGTGTTGCTGTTGTTGTTATTGTATTTGAATGTGTTGTAGAAGTTGGCGTTGTTGCTAGTGTTGTTACTGCTGTTGTTACTGCTACTGTTGTTGATGTTGTCGTGGTTGTTGCTGCTTGTTATTGTTACTATTGTTGTTGTTGTTGCTATTGTCACCACACCCCTTGTAAACGTTTCGTCGACTAAAAAATCCTTCAGCTCGACGCTGTTTGCCAACGAAACACTCGTTTATTAAACCGAATCTTTCTTCTGCTTCTTACGACAGAGAACCGTGCCTATCACTCTCTGCTACGTATTATAAACGCGAAATAAACGCTGCTGGTATTGCTAAAAGGTTTAGAGCCCTCTTCATACAATTTCTATCTGGTATCGCTCGGTTCCGTGGTGACTTGACTTGCTAGAAATAGCAACCGCGTCTCTTTGAAATCTCATCGTAACGTCTTAAAAAATATGGAAGAGCATATTGTATAATGTAGTCGTAAATAATTAAGACAGGATATTCACAACTGGAACGCTTTTGATCCTAGGTCAGCTCGGTGAGAGCTGACCGTTGGCTAAACAATACTATCATCATCATCATCATCATCATCATCATCGTCGTCGTCATCATCGTCATCACCACCACCACCACCATCATCATCATCATCATCATCATCATCATCATTATCGTCATCATCATCACCACTACCATCATCATCATCATGATCATCATCATCATCATCATCATCATCATTATCGTCATCATCATCATCATCATCATCATCATCACCGCCGTCATCGTCATCGTTGTCGTCGTCGTAATCATCGTCGTCGTAATCTCCGTCATCACCGTCGTTGTCATCACCGTCGTTGTCATCGTCGTCATTGTCCTCATCGTCGCCGTCGCCGTCGTAATCATCGCCGACGTCGTCACCGTCATCGTCATAGTCGTAGTCGTTATCACATCGTCACCATCATCATAATCATCGGCATCTTCATAATCGTTTCAACCACCACCACCACCACCACCACCACCACAAGCACCACCATCACCACTAATACGTGCAATAACACCAACGTCAACTAATAAAACAGCAGTAGCAGCAGCAGCAGCAGTAGCAGCAGTAGCAGCATTGCTAATATCGTCACTATGGCTACAAGCATCACTACCCGCATATCCATCTCGACCAACATCTTTACCGCCCCTTGTTTCGTTGACAAGCGGACAACAATTGCGTGCACGGTCAATTCTGGATCTTGTTTTGCTCACACATGATCGAAATCCTGTCCATCATGGACGTTTGGTGCAGCAAATTAATTTGTTTGCTGACATGTTCCTCTCCCTCTGACCCCACTTCCAGTTTCCCCTACCAGCTCCCCTTCTTGCTTCCCCGTTGTCTGTTCTATTCTCATCTTACCCTTCTCAAAGACCTGATTCTAAAAACAATACCGTGAGCTTTTAAACAAACTGCTGGCGTCCATGTTGTCTTCAATTATACGTTTATTGTCATTTACTGTCTGTCTATCTATCTATCTATTTATCTATCTATCTATCTATCTATCTATCTATCTGCCTGTCTGTCTGTCTGTCTGTCTGTCTGTCCGTCTGTCTGTCTGTCCGTCTGTCCGTCTATCTATATATATATATATATATA
>NC_068994.1:14429227-14430052 GCF_001194135.2 Octopus bimaculoides
TGTGTGTGTGTGTGTGTGTGTGTGTGTGTGTGTGTCTGTGTGTGTGTGTGTGTGCGTGTGTAAATCTTGATGTTTCGGTCAAAAATTGGCCCAGGCCATGTCTAGAATGAATGTTAAGTCATTTTTAAGTCAAGGCTGGTATGATGGCCCATTCAAGTAAGGAGTTGTTGTTAATTGAGATGTATCCGGATATAGGTGGTTTGTCTGGTAACCGTTAAAGAAATTTGTGTCCAGATATCATTCGAAGGTGATGGGGTCATTTTATTTTTTTTTCATTTTTGTTTGTTTTTTTCGATAATGTTAAATACAGCAGAATCTGTTTAGGAAAAGTAATTGTGACCCTGAATTGTGTAGGGCGCATATGGCAATGGAACCCAGACTTGGATGAATTCTGAATTTGATATTAAGATCGTTTGTCCGATGCTGGTTGGTGGTATATTCTTCACATTGTGCAAATGATTTCGCGCTCACAGTGGCGCATGAGAATTAAGTGTCAATGCTTTAAAGCGGTCCCAATAATAACCAAGCTGAATCATGCCTCATATCAGATTCTATCTGTCTATCTATCTATCTATCTATCTATCTATCTATCTATCTATCTATCTATCTATCTATCTGTCGTCTGCCTTTCTGTCTGTCGTCTGTTTTTCTATCTATCTATCTATCTATCTATCTATCTATCTATCTATCTATCTATCTATCGTCTGCCTTTCTGTCTGTCGTCTGTTTTTCTATCTATCTATCTATCTATCTATCTATCTATCTATCTATCTATCTATCTATCTGTCTGTCTGTTAGTTCCTCTATATACATATGCACATATAT
>NC_068994.1:14430700-14433021 GCF_001194135.2 Octopus bimaculoides
CATACACATATATATATACATACACATACATATATACATACATACATGCATACATACATACATGCATGCATACATACATACATACATACATACATACATACCTACATACATACATACATACATACATGCATACATACATACATACATACGAAAGAGTACTGGTGCTTTGTCTTTTCGAACAGTCAAAAGAATATGAGATATATATATATATATATATAGAGAGAGAGAGAGAGAGAGAGAGAGAGAGAGAGAGAGAGAGAGAGAGAGAGAGAGAGAGCGAAAGATGGCTGGAGAGAAATTAATCATACACACATACAAAAAATAATAATAATAATAAAAGGGTGAAAAATCATTTTGAACAATTGAGGTGAACCGCAGGCAGGACCCGTCCCTTCCCTAACACACACGCATACACTTCAACAGAGCATTTATTCATTTTGATTTATTTGTGTAAGGTGTGTATGCAGAAATTGAAACCAGATGACTTTTGGGACAGAGTTAAACGTCGGCGTAAGTGCAATATAATGTACAATAATATGATAAAACCACACAATACACACACACACATGTTTACATACACACATGCACATACATACAAAAGAAATGACTGAAAAACGCAGAATTTCGGAGGCATTTCTTATCGATATTTTCTTCACCATTAACCAATTTGTTCGCTGGCTGCTTTAATTGTTCCCATACAACTGTACAAACAGACGATAATCAATCGACAAACGAAATAACCATTTACGGTTAGCTCCCCTTATGTTCTCTCTCTAGTGTTTTATTCTTCCTTCAAACTTTTTCCGTATTTGTTTCAATTTAGCGACCTTTATTTTCCGGTTTTTTCTTACGCAGTTATTGCTGTTGTTTGTTTGCCTCTCGAAACAAATCCTCTACTCTTTTTATGTTTACATCTCATTATTTGCTTTTTCCATCGATGTCAATAGCCTTTTCATCGATTTCTTTTATGAATATATTTCTCATTAGCCCCCATCACCACCCGCCACACTTCTTGCTTCTATCCATTCATACATCCAGCCTTTCACCTAACCTTTCTTCCTTTCTTTCTTTCTTTCTTTCTTTCTTTCTTTCTTTCTTTCAGTTTTCTCTGTCATGTGTTTTATTTTCCTTCTTCTTTTGTGTTTGCAGTGATGGTTTTTAGTGACTGCTTTCTTTACTTCCATACACTCTATCGATTAATTTAACCCTGCTTTATCATCATCATCATCATCATCATCATCATCATCATCATCATCATCATCAACAACAACAACAACAGCAACATTATTATCCAATTATTATTGTTATTTCCCTCGTAATTTCTACTTGTTTTGGCGAATGGGAAGGACCAGTATATTATTCATTGTTCTCAAATACAAGACGACCAGGTGACTAACTAGTGGTCTGAATGCATACGAGGCGTCTATCTCTGAGGCTGTTAAAGATGTTGTGAGTTCTAATCCCTTGAAATTGTACCATTCTGTCTGTACTTTGGAGAAAGTAATGAAGTTGTTGAAATTTCTCATCCTAGAGAATTATTTCGCCGTTAAGTTGGTACCAGAACAAATGAAAGAAAAAAAAACAAGTGAATATAACGGAATGAGAGTCAGAACAACGAGATGGTGGAACATCTAAAGTACAGAACTGATTGGAAACCAACGAAGAATATTATAGTCTACAGTACTAAAATCGAATTAATTCTTTGCCAGTCAAAAGGGTTTTCATACGTTTATCCTAAACGTCCATGTTTGTTTACAGGCTTTTAGTTAGCTCTTGTTTCATAGCGTTCTGAGTAATAAAAAGCTTTTCTTTCATAAGTCCCAAGTTTCTTTGGTGGTTGTAAAACAAAACAGACAAAAACAATGGGAATATATATTGTTTATGATAATGGACGCCGAGGAAATGTGCCTTGTGTGTCACATGGGATACGCAGGACAGTCAAAAGTTTATTATGTTGTCCGTGTATTTTCTTATTGATAAACAAGGTGAAAAATTATATTTTATGTATTTCAAGCAAGAAATGGTTCTCGACTGAGGTGAAAATATCGCACCGAAGTTTTTCCTCTCGGAAGCGAAACTTGTAGTTAAAGAAAAATTTGGAGAAAATTTACAAATATCAATTCTTTGAAATGAATCCTAAGTAAAACATATAATTTTGGTGGTGCAAAGAAGAAGAAGAAGAAGAAGAAGAAGAAGAAGAAGAAGAAGAAGAAGAAGAAGAAGAAGAAGAAGAAGAAGAAGAAGAAGAAGAAGAAGAAGGAGGAGGAGGAGGAGGAGGAGGAGGAGAAGAAGAAAAAGAAGAAGAAGAAGAAGAAGAAGAA
>NC_068994.1:14433086-14434295 GCF_001194135.2 Octopus bimaculoides
CGGTTTTCGTTCCGGCTCTCTGCACATTGAGTTCAAATCCTGCCGGGATCGCCTTTACCAGGGGTCCCCAACGACCGAGCTGCAGAGAAGGAAAAGATTTTAAAATTACTTTACCGTTTTATTGGTTATCACAGTCTGCAAGGTTGCTTTTGCAGTATATATGTATTATATTGGTTTCAAATTTTGGCATAAGGCCTGAAATTTCAAGGGAGCAGGTAAGTCGATTACATCGACCCCAGTGCTCTACTGGTACTTATTTTATCGATCTCGAAAGGATGAAAAGCAAAGTCGACCTCGGTGGCATTTGAACTCAGAACATAAAGACAGACGAAATGCCGTTCAGCAACTTGCTCAGCGTACTAACATCTCTGCTAGTTCGCCACCTTATATATGTATTATGCACAATATCATGATTTCTTCTGCACATGATCTCTTGGTCCATGGAATAATTGTCCTGCGCAAAAAAATGGTAGAGGACCGCTGGCTTTTACCATTCATCTTTGAGGGATCGATAATTAAACACCAGCTCGATACGGGGTTCAATATATTTTCTCTTTGGATTGTACTCGCAATACTAAAACTTAACCTTGTCACATTATGTCATACTGATTCGGTCCGAGGATTGCATTTTTGGGTCTGCTGTGTAAGTCTTTATAGGGGGCCGGTGGGTGGAAAAACTCAAAGTAAACCATGGGCGGCTCACACTCTACGTCTCAGTAAGGGATCACGATTGGGTTGTAGGTCTTATTCAATCAGGACTGACCTGGGGTCAAACAACAACAACAACAGCAGCAGCAACAACAACAAAAACAACAGCAACAATTATAACAGCGGCAGGGCAGCAATATTGTTTTTCAGGATTCTAATAGGTGCAGCGTGTAACGCGAACACCAGTCAGCAGTAACAGCAGTGGGCGCGGCAGCAGCAACAACAGCGGTGCGAATGTATAAAATAATTAATTGGACAACAACTGTTCCCTCGAGAACACAATCGTTTATTTAACTTCCCATTATACAGGCAACTGTCGATCGTCAGCAAACGTTTATTTAACTGCCAATTGTGTCGAAATACAGCGGATAAATGGCAGGACATTTCCTTCGTAAATAATGACCAGTCGTTGAATTGTTTGACTGTATGTTGCGGTGTGTATATATATGTACATGCGTTTATATAAGTGTGTGTGTGTGTGTGTGTGTGTGTGTGTGTGTG
>NC_068994.1:14434682-14436011 GCF_001194135.2 Octopus bimaculoides
CGGGGGGTCGGTGGGGATCGGGGGGAAACAATTAAGTAAGGAGAAGGAAATAAAAAAAGGCGGAATGAAAAAAGAAACAGAATAGAATTGTTCAATAACATCCTCTCTCTCTCCCCTTTTCTCTTACATATGCGCACGCGTGCGTATACACACGCACACACACGTATAATATATACACACACACACCCATAAATATACATATACGTACATATACATACATGCATACACACACACACACATATATATACACTCACGCGCTCACACACGCATATATGCTTGTATAAATATATATCTATACATACATATATTTACATGCACTTAACATACCTACACACACAACGCACACCTATATGCATGTATATACATATATACATGTGTGTGTGCATATATATATATATATATATACGTACATACATACATGCATACATATGTATACACACACATAGGTAGACAGACAGACAGACAGACAGATAGATAGATAGATAGATTTTTCTTTTGTTTTACCTTTTACTTGTTTCAATCATTGGACTGCGACCATATTGGGACATCGCCTTGAAGTATTTAGCCAAACAAATCGACTCCAGTATTAAAAATTTTTTTAACACAAACTTATTCTGTCGGTTCCTTTTGACGAACCACTAAATTACGGAGACGTAAGCAAACAAACACCGGTTGTTAAGTTGTGGGAAAAGACACTCGCGCGCGCGCGCGCAACACACACACACACTCACACACGCACGCACGCACGCGCACGCACGCACAAACACACAAACAATGGGTTTCCACACAGTTTTTGTTTACGAAATCCACACTGGTTGACCCAAGCGCTATAGTATAAGACACCCGTTCTAAGTGCCGCACAGTGAGATCAGACCCGAAACCACTGGACTCCAAAGCGAGCTTCTTCAAGTGACAGCCATTCCTGTGACTCAAAGTAGCTTTTGTTTTGTTTTTTGTTGGTTTTTTTTCCGCTACAGCCACGAGTCAACCCATCTATTTATAAGTGAACTTAAGTAGACAAGAACTATATAGAAATAAGCTTATCAGATGCGTTGTTCCAATTCTTCAATAGTTCAACCTTGCTAGGTAGTGTGTCACACTGAATCTATCCGACGGTTACAATAGTAGTACATGCGATCAACGGAACAGCCTGCTCGTGAAGTTAATACTCTTTATGGCGAGAGACCCAGGGTAACCCTATAAACAGGCCTTCACCAGTAATAAATATAGACTGCTCTACTTCTTAGAGTGTGCTTCTTCTCCGTTTTTATATTTTCCTAAAAAAAAACCATATATATATATATATATATATATATATATATATATATA
>NC_068994.1:14436513-14437645 GCF_001194135.2 Octopus bimaculoides
ATATATATATATATATATACGAGGGAGAGTCTTGCTTTTCCAATGTATTTAAACAAAAGCAAGTGCGTCATTTTTCTGTATAGTCTCCTTCCTTTTTGATGGACTTGGTCCAGCAGTCCACAACCTTGCATATTCCCTCCATGAAGAAGGGTTTTCGGTTGGTCGTGCATCTATTTATGCACCGCTTCCTTCACATTTTCATCCTTAGGAAATCGACGACCTCTTAAACCATCTTTGAGCAGTCCAAAGATACGATAGTCGGAAGGAGCGAGATCTGGGCTGTAACTAGGGTGTTCAAGCGCCTCAAAATCCAATTGGTTAATGGCTTCAATGGTCTGGACAGCCGTGTGTGGGCGTGCATTGTCATGCAGCAACAAAACTTTATTCGACTGTAGGCTTCGGTGTTTGGTACGAATTGCTGGCCTCAGTTTGTTGACCAGCAAAGCACCGTCCCTTCCACCGTTGATCGTACACCCATTTTACAGGGAAATTGTTCTTTCCAGTTCTTGGCACCAGGCCAGACATTATGAGGTGATGGAAAACTCGATTACATCGACCCCAGTATTCAACTGGTACTTAGTTTATCGACCTCGAAAGGATGAAAGGCAAAGTCTACTTCGGCGACATTTGAACTCAGAATGTAAAAGCAGAAGAAATGCTGCTGAGCATTTTGTCAGCCATACTAACGATTCAGCCAGAAGACCGCCGCCTTCTCATGCTCAGTAATAATATAATGAGGGTGAGTATGAATACGGTGGCGGTTGTGGTGGAGATTGTGGTTGTGGTGTTGTTGTTGTTGGCACTCCGTCGCTTACGACGTCAAGGGTTCTAGTTGATCCGATCAACGGAACAGCCTGCTCGTGAAATTAACGTGCTAGTGGCTGAGCATTCCACAGACACGTGTACCCTTAACGTAGTTCTCGGGGGATATTCAGCGTGACACAATGTGACAAGGCTGACCCTTTGAATTACAGGCACAACAGAAACAGGAAGAAAGAGTGAGAGAAAGTTGTGGTGGAAGAGTACAGCAGGGTTCGCCACCATCCCCTGCCGGAGCCTCGTGGGGCTTTTTTTTTAGGTGTTTTCGCTCAATAAACACTTCACAACGCCCGGTCTGGGAATCGAAACCACG
>NC_068994.1:14438209-14438727 GCF_001194135.2 Octopus bimaculoides
GAAGGAAGGAAGGAAGGAAGGAAGGAAGGGAGGAAGGAAGGAAGGAAGGAAGGAAGGAAGGAAGGGAGGAAGGAAGGAAGGGAGGGAGTGTGGGGCGTTGGGAAGAGTCGTTAATAGGAAATAATTAAGACGATCGAACGTTGTAGCGAAGACAATCATTGTTTGTATTATCTTCGTCTCCAATTACCGAACAGGATGAACGGATGAGAAATACTGAGATAACTAAGAATATATGGGGGTCTGGTGGTAGTGGCGGTGGGGTAGTGTGTTTGTATGTATGCATGTATGTATGTACGTACGTGTGTGTTTGTGCATGTGTGCGTGTGTGTGTACGTACGTATATATGTACGTATGTACATATATACGTATGCATGCATGTATGTATGTATGCATGTATGTATGTATGTATGTATATTATGTATATATGAAAATATGTATATACTCTTTTACTCTCTTTTACTTGTTTCAGTCATGCGGCCATGCTGGAGCACCGCCTTTAGTCGAGCAAATCGACCCCA
>NC_068994.1:14438737-14439232 GCF_001194135.2 Octopus bimaculoides
TATATATATATATATATATATGTATATATATCAGAATCAACGTATCACAGTAAGTAACAAGACTGTGTGTTTGGATTATGAAGTATGGTACGAATCACGCGACAGGCTTCTATCTGGTGTAATACAGTAAAAAAGAAGAAATAAGAAAGATGTATGAATGCATGTACCTATAAATAAATAAATAAATAATATATATACATATATATATGTATGTATGTATGTAGGCATGTATGTAAGTCCTTTTCCTTAATGGCATGACCATTTTGGACAATACTTGATTCTTCTGATTGTCCTCACTTCTGAAGTGAAGCTGAACTTATTTGCCATTTGGTAATTTTGGCACATCGTCTACGGGTGGAGATAATTTTGCTCCAGCATGGCCACAGTCAAATGACTGAAACAAGTAAAAGAACTCATACACTTTCTTTCTCTTTCTTTCTCTGTCTCTGTCTCTCTCCCTCTCTCTCTCTCTCTCTCTCTCTCTCTCTCTCTCTC
>NC_068994.1:14440364-14441143 GCF_001194135.2 Octopus bimaculoides
ATATATATATATATATATACGACTGGCTTCTTTCAGTTTCCGTCTACCAATCCATTCGGCCCTAGGTTATAGTAGAAGACACCAAGCTTCCACGCAGTAGGCCTAAACCCGGAACCATGTGGTTGGGAAGCAAGCTTCGTACCACACAACCACGCCTGCGCCTTATATTTACATTTATATATAAATATATTTATGTATATATGTGCGGGATTCTGCATAGTCTCCGATTGCCAATTGATACTCATAAGTTATTAGGCATCCCAAGGCTACAGTAGAAGAAACCTGCTCAGGTTGGCAGGCTGAGAACGAACTCGGCACCGCGCAACCTTGTTGCATGGTCCCGAGTTCGTACACTTCTAAATCATACGACTATACCTGCTCTTCCCCAGACACGTATATACATTCTCTCTCTCTCTCTCTCTCTCTCACAGACACACACACACACACATACACACACACACACACACACACACACACACGCACATACATACATACATACATACATACACACGTACATACATACATACGTACATACATACATATATATCGTTTAATAATGAATTTCTCAAAAATAAACTGAAATCGTTGAACAATATATTTTACAGTTTTGTGCACGCATGTGTATGTATGTATGTATGTATGTATGTATGTATGTATGTATGATTGTGTGTGTGTGTGCTTATGGATGTATGTACATACTCATGCACGCGTAAATTGTTATAACTCTGCTCGTATCTGCGTCTATATATGTATAATGCATTTATATATACATACATATA
>NC_068994.1:14442680-14443519 GCF_001194135.2 Octopus bimaculoides
CGCTTGAAATCATCATTATTATCATTATTATGGCAGCGTGCAAGCTGGGCTGGAAAGATTGCTTAGCGGTATTTCTTCCAACTTTGCGTTCTGAGTTCAAATTCCGTCGAGGTCAAATTTGGACTTTTATGGGCGATAAAGTAAAGCATCATCGAAGCACTGGGGTCGATGGTAACCAGCCCCTCTCCTCACAAAATACACGGCCTTGTGCCTCAATAAGTTACCATTATTATTATTATTTTTATCACAGCGGACTTGCTGTCTGCAGCCTACGGTACCATGCTATCTGTTCTTTTCAATTATCTAATTCTTTCCTGGTTATTCTGGCCGTGCCAAAGAGGCAAACCTTTTGTAACAGTTCTACTGGGCATTGATGCCTTCTGATATTGTCCCCAAGGACCCAACAATAATTGGCAATTACTATAATTGAGTGAGAGAACAGCGCATGCCATCAAAGTGACACTGGGGTACACATATACGAAGCCCAATATATCCGTCATGACTACCCGTCTGATAAGGGTACACCAGGCACATGCATTACAACCATATGTGCGCGACATGGTGATCCCATATCAAGATAAACAGCGCATGACCTTGCAGATGGAACCCAGTTGGAATTTTCTTCAGGTTGAGTAGCCCATCCCGCTCAAAAGGTCCCTGAATAAGGGCTGTTTAGAGATGTTGAACAAAACACTCATATTTCCAGAGGTGAATTATTCAAACCCCGCAAAATTCCTCACAACACATGGTTATGATGCCACCACCCAACTACTTCTGTTTGTGATCAGAGATGTACTTAGCATCAACCACTAAAGGACATGCTCATATATATATATATA
>NC_068994.1:14444116-14444848 GCF_001194135.2 Octopus bimaculoides
TCATCAGTCGAGTTCCAGATTATCTTTGCAATTTTGGCTGCGAATGTATACAAAAACAAGGACAGAAAAAAAACGAACAATGTTACACAAAATGCAATAAAAATAATAACAGGACATAACAACAGGTGTTTTTCGACTAAGGACGAATTAAATTAAGCTGGCGTGTGTGAAGCCTTACGGCAGGGATACAAGATTTTACAGGCACAGGGACAGGGAGGAATATCGATGTTGCACGCACAACGGCCGGCCAAGAAAGAAAGATCAGGCATGGCCGAACGATGGTCACGTGGGAAGAGAAGAGAGAGAAGTAGAGAACCTATTATACAGACACAAAAGATACATACACATACTTATGATGGAATATAAGAAATAGAGATAAATAAGTAAATATATGAAAGAAGAAAACTTTATAGAGGGCACGGATACAAGCAATATAGTAAGTAAAACCATATACACACACAAAGCACATACAAAACACATAGACAGGCGTACACACATGCACGCGCGCACACACACACACACACACAAATACAGATGCAAACGCATGCGCAGATAAGGATACACAGCATAGAAAGACAGAATGAACTACACAGGACAAGAGGATGAACGTGGGATGGAAGAGTCATTGAAGAGGTCACAGATGTGTGACGAAAGATTTCCAGACGATGGACATAAGATGAAATAGGATCAATAATAGACGAATGTATGTATATACATATATATATATATATA
>NC_068994.1:14446037-14446833 GCF_001194135.2 Octopus bimaculoides
ACACACACACACACACACACACACACACACACACACACACATATATATATATATATATATAGTAACAAAGTTTGTGTTTTTGTTCTATAATGGTAATCTTTTTTTTATCTTAATACACACTCAAAAATTTTGTGATGATGAAGTGTTACTTCAAGTGTCCCACTCTGGGTAAAGAAATGTTTAGACGTCTAGTTAAACTCAGAGAAGTTTCATCAACGCTCTCAGTATGATATGACATGACGTATGTAATTATCACGGTGGCATGTAAAATTTGCAAGAGACTATATCTTATTTCCACGCCTTCCATTTCCACACTGGTTTCTTTTTTTTAATGTTGTTAGTCGGAGTGTATATGTAAAGCTGCTATGTTTCCCATATAACAATAACTGTTAAGTTTTTCAATGACGTTAGCGCGGAGGTGTAATCTTTTTATTCTTTATCTTTTACTAGCATCAGTCATTGGACGGCAGCTATGTTAGGGCCACAACTTGGAGGGTTTTAGTCGAATGAATCGATCCAATTGTTTTGTTTTTCAAAGGTCTGCTACTTA
Source organism: Octopus bimaculoides (assembly GCF_001194135.2). Classification (NCBI taxonomy): domain Eukaryota; kingdom Metazoa; phylum Mollusca; class Cephalopoda; order Octopoda; family Octopodidae; genus Octopus; species Octopus bimaculoides. The sequence goes on from NC_068994.1 coordinate 14,446,588, forward strand.
TTCTATCGACCTCTGCTTACGAACCGCTATGTGACGGGAACATAAACAAACCAACACCGGTTTATACACACATACATATAATATATATAGACCTACACACATATATATGCATATATATATATACATAAATACATATATATATACATAAATACATATATATATACATATATACATATATATATATATATTATATATATATATATATATATATGTGTGTATATATATATGTATATATATATATATATA
>NC_068994.1:14448731-14454148 GCF_001194135.2 Octopus bimaculoides
TATATATATATATATATATATATATATATGTATATATATATATGTTTGTGTGTATGTGTGTGTAAACATATATGTATGTAAATATGTATGTATTCATGTATATATGTATGTAATATGTTATATATTCGTTTCTTTTAACAGGTACTACCTGGCCGGCAAACTAGATCTGACAGAAGTCCAGGTGAAGGTCTGGTTCCAGAATCGACGAATCAAAATGCGGAAGCAGCAACAGGAGGCAATGAAAGCTCATTACACACAATGCCGTTTCATGGCGGAGACAGACAGCGAAGAGGAAGACGAGGAGGCTGATGAGGAAGACGTGGAGGAGGAAGACGAGGATGAAAGGGAAGGGGGAAGGGTTGCAGAGGGGGAAGAGGAGAGGCAAGTGGAGGATCAGAGAATAGGGGAGTCGGGCGAGAGAGGTGATAGAGTTAACCGTATTCACAGCAACAGTAACAGCAGCAATAGTAGTAGTAGTAGCAGTAGTAATAGTAGTGGTGGTGGTAGTTGTAACAATAGCAACAACAACAACAACAACAACATCTATAATGGTAGCAACAACAACAACATCTATAATGGTAGCAACAAAACCAACATCAACTCCAGTTTTAGTAGTTGTAGTAGTAGTAGTAGTAGTAGTAATAGTAGTTATAACAGCGACAACAGAGTCGTCAATCTCAACAACAGTAATAGCAACATCAGAAACGGCAACGTCATAAAAAATAGCAACGACAGTATGTATACCAATAGCAACAACAATAACAACAGAAGGTTATGAGGATTTATTTGGTGCGATCTGGTTCTTGTGTAGAAGCGAAATATGATGCGTGAATAAACTGGAAGGGGAATGGTTAAAACTATATCAATGCGATTAGCAACAATAGCAAACGACAGTAACAATAGCAACAATAGAATGCGTTTGCAACGAAAATAAGAGCAGCTGCAACAATAAACAACAGCAACAACAATAACAGTTGGAACGATAGTAGCAAGTACAGCAATTGCAACGACAGGAATAACTATAGCACGAATAGCAACGTCAAACAAAAGTAACTATACCGGCAAAGAATATCAGTTGTAAGGACAACGAGAAGAAGAAGAAGAAGAAGAAGAAGAAGAAGAAGAAGAAGAAGAAGAACAACAACAACAACAACAACAACAACAACAACAACAACAACAACAACAACAACAACAACAACAGCAATAGTGACTACAATAACAGCGATTAGGACATCTACAATAGCAACGACAGTGGTGGCAACTAGGACAACAGTAGCAACAACGGCAGCGCAACCTGTGGTCCGCGGACCCCTGATTGGTCCCGCAAAGTTAGTACTGGAGGTCCGTGAACATATTAAGCTGACAGACCTTGCAACGTCCTGGGGTCCGTGAGAAAACTCGTCTAAATTAAAAGGGGTCCTTGGTAGTGACAAGGTTGGTAACCACTGAACTACGGTAATGAGAATAGATCATCATCAGCAGCAGCAGCAGCAGCAGCAACAACAACAATTATAAGTAACAAGAATAATAACTACAACTACAACACACCATATATAGTAACAATATGATCCATTGAAAGAGCCTATACGTGGTCGCTCGACATGCTAGAAACAGCAGCTAGAAATTGCCCTCAAGTAACACCCTACCTGTCTTTAAAAAATATAAGGAAGAACAAATGGGATTATGGAGTTCTAGATACAGGTCACGTTCTAGATGGAATGGTCACGACTGGAAAGCTTTTCATCATATGTCTGCTAGAGCATAGTTAGACTGAACAACAACACTTGCGTCATAAGTACAAGGGAACTCCTCTATGCGGGAGTCGCTCAGCTAGTAATAGCAGCCAAATCTCCCTTAAATCAAACCATATCATTTTAAAAGAACATTGGGTAATGCAGTAAAAATGTATTAAGGTGGGATGTTCAAGGTTGGAATGCTTTAAATCATAGATTTGTTCTGTCAGGTCTGACCTGTGGTTAAATAACATCATAATGCGCTCCATAACACATTGTACATCACAACAGCAATGCAAGTACTATGGGCGACCGGAAGTTGTAACGGACTAGTATCGAAAGATCGCCATACTATGTAATACAGGCTGTTGTTGTTGGTGGTGGAGGTGGTTCTCCGTCGTTCGACGATGTGGATTGAGTTGTTCAATCAACTGAATTACCTGCACCTGAATTAATGTGTAAGTGGCTGAGTATTCCACAGACAAGCGTGCCCTTAATGTAATTCTCAAACAGAGTCAGAATGACAGTGACAAAGCTGAGCCGTTTGAATTACAGGTAAAAATCTATCTGACGAGCCTCTACACAGTTTCCATCTATTCAGTTTTACTCACGTGGTATAGGCCGACTAGAGCCTGTAGAAAACGACGCTTGCACAGAACGTCACGCAAGAACGAAGCCGGAAGTAAGTGGTCGCGAAGCGAGTTTCGTTAGCATTCGTCCATATTGCGCCCACACAAAGAAGTAAAAGGAAGAAAAAAAAGCAATGGTACCGTCATTTATACGTCAGCATAATTGTAATACAGAAACCACACGACATAACGGTGCCACCACAAGGCAACGTAACTGAGGGCGAAGCACGAACAACCAGAAATGCTACACATGACAAAAGCACAAATCAAGTCAAGATAACAATAAACCGTGAACCTAACTTTAAAACTGCACTATACAACACAATGTCTCACAGTCAACAGAGTACAGTAAATAATTCTTTCTAATTCTGGCACAAAGCTAGCAATTTTGAAATGAGGTGAGATTCAAGATCGGCGAAATTTGAATTCAGGATGTAAAGAGCCAGAGAAAATACGGCTAAGCATTTTTCCGGTGTGCTGTAACGATTTTGCCAGCTCGCCGCTTTAGCTTAGAAAACAATTATTTCTACTGTAAGCATAAGGCCTAAAATTTTTGGCGGGAGGAGGACCCAGTGCTCGACTGGTAGTCATTTTATCGATGCCGAAAGGATGAAAAGCAAAGCCGACCACGCAAAATTTGAACACAGAATGAATATTTTGCCGCTTAGCACTTTGTTCGGCGCGATAGCAGTTTTGCTAGCTCGCTGTCTTAAGTACAGTGAATAATGGTTTAGAATTTTGGCACAAGGCTAGCAAATTTAGGGGAGGGGATAAGTCGATTACATCGACCCCAGTATTCTACTGGAACTTATATCATCGACCCCTGAAGGGATGAAAGGCAAAGTCGTCCTCAGCGGAATTTGAACTCAGAACGTAAAGACGGACGAATTGCCGCTAAGCATATTGCCCGACCTGCTAACGATCTTGCCAGCTCGCTGCCTCAAGTACAGTAAATAATAAAATGGAACTCCGTCGGTTTTGAAGATAGGTGTTCCACTTGTTCGATCGATCAACTAAACTGCCTACTTACTGAATCATATCGTAAGTGGCTGGGTATTCCACAGACACTTCTTTCTATCCTTAAGGCAATCCTCGGGCAGAATCAGTGTGATTACACGAGGTGTGACAAGGCTGGACGCTTGAATTACTAGTACTCCCCAATGGATGGACGCGTCCACAGTTTTCATCTACCCAGATATCACTTGGATCGAGCTGAAGCAATGATAAAAGACACTTGTTAAGGTGTCATAGTATGGGATCGAACACCAGTCCTCATGGCTTCAAAGCGGACTTCTTAACCATTTGACCATTCCTGTATCCAATGCAATACACTATAATCAATATCGCATAATATCAGTCATTATAAAAACTAAACTGTGAAACCATTAAGTTGGCTCTGCATCTCACAAACGTAAAATTTTCATATTAAGACATTAAAAAAAAACTGTTTCTTTTCTAACCTACCAGGCCTAAAATTGCAATTAAATCCTGGAAGGAAATTAATGGAAAGATAATTTCAAAGCCTGCATTTGGTAATATGACATTGCTACAACACAATATAATGATACAAGCAACAGAAAAGAGTCGAACTTCACACTACACATTACAGAACAATGCAGTCTTGAATCATTCTTTTTAGCGTTAGACACACAGATCAGATAATAAGATCAAATGTTAATACTTTTATATAAGGAGGTCTCACCTTTACAGACTGTGGAATTAACCGTTGCGGGGACAACCACATACATCAAAATGATAATTGTTTAAGCATCAGTAACTAATTTATGAACATCTGTCAAATGAGTTTACAATGACTGGAACAGAATATAAATTTTAATATTCTTTTAAAAAAGACATAAATAAAAATAAAGAAACAAAAAACTTTAAAAATAATAAAAAAAAAACTGAAGATACTAATTAATTTTGTATTTCATTGTTTTGTGTTGTGTTGGGTTTTTTCTCAACTTTTTAGGTTTACATCAAGCGGCAACCCCACAAAGAATTAAATGATATTTGTATTAATACCCTTTATAACGTTTACATAGTGTTATATGTGTGTAGTAAGTAGTCTTTGTAAGATATTCGGAAATTGTTTTGTTCATTTTAGCTTTGCTCCGGATAATTGTACTGGTTAGTAAGTGAAATGTAAGTATTTGTAGATAATGGTTTAAAAATTCACTGATTAAATGGTTTATGACGTCAAGCGACACCAGCAAAATTCTGGCGTTTATGATGTCATAATTTTGTAGCGCGTAAGAAAAACCTGCATTGAACAGTTCGTTAAAATGAATTTTGATGTGATATATATGAATGATGGTTATTTAGTTTGTAAAAACAAGTTTCTGAACAAACGAACATTTTTTTCCAGTCCATATTAGCCTTTTGCTTGTCCATGGGATACACTGGTCATATTCCTATGGGATAAACTGGACACATTTCTCTGGCGTCAATGCATCGTGTAGGAAATACGTTCACAATATTTTTCAACCACAAGAGTAACGTATGAAACAAGCTTTTCAGACTAAAAGTCTGAAAACAAGCATCAACATTTAGGATTCACTTATGAAAATGCTTTGGAGAGGTTAAGGGTTATCTCTTTGACTGTATGACTTAAAACTACAGGGTGTCCACAAAGTCTGGATACATGGGTATTAACACATACTTTAAGAAATTATTATTTTTTATATTTAATTTATGTTATGTTATTTACGTAATTTAGTTTATGTTATGATTTTATTTACTCCATGTACCCAGACCTTGTGGACACCCTGTAATATTCTTGTTATTTTTAAAATTAGTCTTTATCATTGAATTCACAGTCATGCTGGAACACCGCCTTCGAGAGTATTATTCCATTATATCGTTGTCTGGTATTTTATTTTAGCGACTTCGGAAAAAGGACGAAACGTAAAGTCAACGACGACCGATACGTATCAAAAATACAAGTTTTCATTCGATGCACCGATATCTTGCCTTCTCATGTCCTGATTTCTCACCTCACACACACGTATGGATCGGGAAACTTTACGCCTAAACTCTGGAGCAATTTTAATAG
>NC_068994.1:14454273-14455112 GCF_001194135.2 Octopus bimaculoides
CCGTCGCTTACGACGTCGAGAGTTCCAGTTGATCCGATCAACGGAACAGCCTGCTCGTGAAATCAACGTGCAAGTGGCTGAGCACTCCACAGACACGTGTACCTTTAACGTAGTTCTCGGGGATATTCAGCGTGACACAGTGTGACAAGGCTGACCCTTTGAATTACAGGCACAACAGAAACAGGAAGTAAGAGTGAGAGGAAATTTTGGTGAAAGAGTACAGCAGGGTTCGCCACCATCCCCTGCCGGAGCCTCGTGGTGTTTTCGCTCAATAAACACTCACAACGCCCGGTCTGGGAATCGAAACCGCGATCCTATGACCGCAAGTCCGCTGCCCTAACCACTGAGCCATTGCGCCTCCTCTATTTAAATATATATTTAAATGTACTCGCATTCAGCTAATAATCTTTTATCGGTTCTAATCAAGAAGAGCTATAGTCAAAGACAATCCATTTGTGACCATCCAATAGTTTTCCAGACGTAGAGAACTACGTTATCGAATGTACTCTCTTTTCTAAGATGTGGGTGTAATATGGTTCCAGATCGTGATACAAGGTCCAGCAACTTTTGAGAGAAGGAGTAAGTCGATTCCAGTGTTCAAATAATAATTTCTTTCATCGACTACAAAAGGATAGCAAACAAAGGAGTGACTGTGTGGTAAGTAGCTTGCTTACCAGCCACATGGTTCCGGGTTCAGTCCCACTGCGTGGCGCCTTGGGCAAGCTTGATCTCCCTTTTCATCATCGTCTGCCTCCTCCTCCTCCTTATCTTCCTGGATCCGCTTCATCATCACCTTCCTCCTCATCTTCGTCCTCCTCCTCCTCCTCCTCCTCCTCCTC
>NC_068994.1:14455128-14459059 GCF_001194135.2 Octopus bimaculoides
CTGTCTCCGCCCCTCCTCTTCTGCCCCTTCCCTTCCGCCTCTCCTCTCCTTCTGCCTTTCCTCCTCTTCTGCCTCCTCTCATCTCTCCTTTTAACCTATAAAAAAAAATGGGTGAAGTCACAATATCCTTAGGGAAAAGTATGGAAATCACAGATGTCTTTTAATACACTTTTCTAAACTGATCCCTAACTGGAGAATGCTATGAGGAAACAGGAAAGCACAAAGTCATATACAAGAGCCAACGAGAGGACCTCTATGTGTTCACTTGATCCGCGAGATATGGCTACCGATTTTCCCTCAAATCACATCACAGCATCTTCAAATAAGACACGTTGGATAATCTGGTTTCAGTCATTTGACTGTGGCCATGCTGGAACACCGACTTTAGTCGAGCAAATCGACCCCAGGACTTATTCTTTGTAAGCCTAGTACTTATTCTATCGGTCTCTTTTTGCCGAACCGCTAAGTTACGGGGACGTAAACACACTACCATCGGTTGTCAAGCGATGCTGGGAGGACAAACACAGACACACAAACATATACACACGCACACATATATATATATATATATATATATATATATATATATATATATACATATATACGACGGGCTTCTTTCAGTTTCCGTCTACCAAATCCACTCACAAGGCTTTGGTCGGCCCGAGGCTATAGTAGAAGACACTTGCCCAAGGTGCCACGCAGTGGGACTGAACCCGGAACCATGTGGCTGGTAAGCAAGCTACTTACCACACAGCCACTCTTAAGATTTAAATTTGTTTCAGAAGTAATATCAAGACATGGAATGTGTGTTGACCATTTCACTTTGGCAGTAAGTAAATCAGAACTTTTAGTTCTTGCAGTTTGTTATGTACCGCCATCTGCACCACCTGTTGCGTCTCGGTATTTCTAACTCCCACCACAATCCTATGCGTCACTGGAGCGCCACCAACAACTATCACAGTTCAACGCGACCACACATCGTCAGTGCACTCAACGATGTTCATCTCCTCATCACACACCGCCGCGCAACCAACACCTCCAATACCATCATAACCATAATTGATACCAACATCAGCACCCCTACACACATACACACTCACCCACCCACACATCTACCCCATTATCACCACTACCACCACCATCACTCCACCACAACTATCATCGCCACCCGACCACCTCCATCATCCCTATCGCCATCCGACCACTTCCATCAGCCCCTGTCCACCTCCATTGCCACCCGGCCACAACCATACCATCACCGCTATTATCACCACAGCCACCACAACCACCACAATGACAACAACCGCCATAATACCATCATTACCACCACTACCGCAACCACCACCACTGCTACGACTGCCACGCCTTCAGCGCCACCAAGACCAACACTACCATCATCACCACTATCACAACTACAACCACTACCACCATTAATACCGCCATCACCACCATCATCGTCACTAACACCACTATTACAATCACCACCACCACCACCACCACCGCCACCACCAAAACTACCACCGCGCCATCACTAGTACCATCAGCATCACCAGCACCACCACCACTACTATCACTACCACTGCCGCTACACCTCCACCACCGCTATCGCCACCGCCGTCGCCACTACAGTCGCCACCGCCGTCTCCATGACAGCCACTGTCACAGCCGCTACCACTTAATGTAATTCCTTAAAGAGAAACGCCAAGACACCTGGAAGGTATTAAAAGCAATGAAGAAAAAAAGAAGATAAAAAAAGCAGACCAAATAATACAAAAACAAGAAGGAAAAAAACGAAAAAGAAAACTAACAAAAGAAAAGTTAACATATATTTTCTATAATCTTCAACATTAACAACTACAACAACTACACGTCCACCACCACCACTTACAACAATAACAACAACAACGAAAACAACAGCCACGACCTCCACGACAACAAAGGCAATCCCAACATTAAGGACAGTAGCAATAATCAACCGACTCGTTCAAGGGAAGTAAACAGTGATCAAAAAAGGGAAAGTTGGTCTGTTTGTTGATCTGTCTGTCTGTTTGTCTGACTGTCTGTCAGTTGGTCTTCGACATTGTTTTTTTATATTTTTTTTTGTTACTGTCGTCTTATTTTGTTTTTGTTATTTTCGCTTTTGCTTTTTTTATGATTTATTTAATTGTTATTTACTTATTTGTTGTCGTTGTTGTTGCGGCTGTTTTGTTTTTGTCTTTGTCTTTGCGTCTCGTTTTTATTTATTTATTTTTCTTCCTTGTTACTATGGTTAAGCTATTTATAATCGCAACAGGCCACATCAAAGTTCCAAATCTTCTTGAAGTGGAATAAAACTTTCCCTGACTTTGTGTGCCAATGCGCATGTGATTTCGTATAGTACATATGTATGTATTTCTGTATTTCTGTCTGTCTGTCTGTATGTATGTATGTATGTATGTATGTAGATAAGTATGTATGTATATGTGCAAATTTGTATGTTTTGCTATATTCATGTATTCTCATGCATATAGTTGCATATCTAGACATGCTCATATATATTTAAATGACAAACTTCTGGAACGTTTTACAGATTTTTATACAGTTCCAGTGGTGGATCGGATCTGTAGTCATCGAATTAACTTTTACCTTTCTGGTTTTGAGAAGCCTAATTTCTCAAGATTGGTATTTACAGGTATAAACCTAAACTTGTAATCTGGATAGAGTATCTACATACATACATACATACATACATACATAACCGAAGATATCACCCACATCATATGCAGTTGTCCGAAAATTTCATAATGGTATTATCTACCGATGAGACATCATGTAGCTAGGACATTCTATGATGAAATTCGTCGGAAGGATAAACCCGAGTACAAAGAAATAAGAACCCACAGTATGGTAGAAGCCATAGCCACTCCTAATAAAAAGGAGTACTGGTGGAATGTCCCATTGAAGACCTCAATAAAATGAAAGCACAACAGACCTGATATAATGATTTGGGATAGAGAAGAGAAACTGTGCGAAATTCTGTTTTTCTGGGATCCCTGTATTTCAGTCTACATTTGCTCTACATAGTCATATTATACCTTTTTGGAATCGGGATGATGCTGGGATTGAAAATCTGCCCTTCATTTGGTTCTTGAACATCCAGTGTTGGGATCTGATTTAAAAGCATTTGGGTTGCTATTTCTAGCAGGTAATGCGACCGTGAGAAGTTTTACTAAAGAATTTAGTGGTTCTTTTATCTTTTTCAGTCATCAGATTGCGGCCATGCTGGGGCACCGTCTTGAAGAATTTTAATCGAATGAGTCGACACCAGTTCTGGGAATCGAAACCGTGATCCTATGACCGCGAGTCCGCTGCCCTAACCACTGGGCCATTGCGCCTCCACCGTCATTGATATAAATTTAAAATAAGCTGATGGATATACAAACCCGTTCTATAGAGTACCCAAGAATCCACAAAGAATAATCTTAATTATTTTTGCTCGCTCAATAACTACCAAATCCCCCCAAAAATCTATTTAGACTGTTTAATCTATTAATGAACAATTTTTTTTTTTTATGCGTTTTTGATAGCGCCATCTTACGATTTCATAACCCTGCTTCAATTTACTGTTTGGTGCGGTTTATTTTATCAAAGGCTCTTTGAGTGAGAGAGAGAAAATTACAATAAAAAAAGAATCTAAGAATTTATACAAACATCGCTACGACATTAACACAACACTTAACCGCATACACAAGCGTACACAAATACATTAAACAAACGTAGAAACAGAATTTAATATATACACTCAATTCTCACAGATGTTTCTCTCTCCTCCACGCTCTGCCCACCACCCTGTTGCAGTCATTATACTACAACGTGTGGGAGGAGATTTATCACCTCACACCACTACTCGCCACCACTATTAATCTTTAAACTCGTATTAATAAAAGCTACA
>NC_068994.1:14460525-14464421 GCF_001194135.2 Octopus bimaculoides
ATACATACATACATGATGATGATGGCCGTCCACTCGTGACCGAGGAAGACCATTGCCGACCTTCAGGAATCTTGTGCGCTCTAGGACTAACTTATATTTTGCATTTACGGCTCCGTTGGTGGCTAATGAGCCCTGCTCTTGACAAGCATACACGACTGCAAACATTTCAGACCAAGCTTTCCCCATTCGCTATACGAGCCGTGCACTTTCGCGCAGCTCGCTTAAGTTCTTCATGCTGGATACGTGCTCTCTCAAAAGTGCTGATCCCCTCCTTAACCTGCTTCCTCCATCCGTGGCGAAGACAGGCATTGTTCTCCCAGTCAGTCTCTTGCATATCACAAATGTACCGTGCATGTGTACTGACATCGCTCCTCTACTCATGTGAGACATGGACTCTATCGCTCCTCTACTCATGTGAGACATGGACTCTGTACAAACGTCAGGTAAGGGTCCTTGAACGCTTTCATCAGAGCTGTCTCAGGCACATTCTCAATGTTGGCTGGACCTCAAAAATTCCAGACACACAGATCCCGAGGACAGCTGATATCTTGAGTATTGAGGCGATGGTGCACAAGCACCGGTTACGTTGGACTGGACACTTTATTAGAATGAAGGTTAGCAGGATTCCTAAGCAGATGCTACATGGAGAACTTGTGAATGGAAGGAGACTCCGGCAGAAACCAAGGCTGCGCTTTAAGGACTGTGTCAAGTCCTCATTAAAGGCCTGTGACATGCATACATACATACATACATACATACATACACGCGTTCATACATACATACATACATACATACATACATACATACATACATACATACATACATGGTGACTGACTGCTTCTTAGAGAGCTTGACCACTTTTTGTAATTATATGGGGGTCAGCTGAAAATTTCACAGGTTGACCAAGATACTTTCATTAAATTTGACTAAATGAGGTTTGTTTTTCAACGTAGACCTCCAGCCCTCGCCGTTCACTCAGTTCTTCCATTGATGTTGCAGTGCTTGGATCCCATTGATAAAAAACCTTTCATCTTGTTGCTCAAAAATGTCCAACATCAGATATGTCATCATCACTGCAATACTGGTTCCCAGCCAGGTGTTTTTTTCACGATGGGGAACAGATGATAGTCAGATGGGGCCAAATCAGGAGAATAGGGAGCGTGGAGTGATCAGCTAGTTCAAAGCCACAGTCACGCACAGAAGTCATTGAAACCAAGGACCTGTGTGCTGGAGCATTGTCCTGGAGCATTGTCCTGGTGAAACAAGACCCCTTTCGTCAGTTTCGTCAGCTTGTACGGAGGCGGTATTTCGTTATAGTATATTATGGTTGTATAACGAAATACTGCGTCCCTACGAGTCATGAAGAAGAATTGCTATTTCGAATGATCTAGCATAACAGTTAACTAATGCTTAGGACTCCATGTATATCCATTTATATCCAACTTTCAATCAAGTATTAAACACAATTCGTCCTCCAGTATTTGTTATCGTATTATTGTTTAATCAATTCCAAGGCGGCACGCTAGCAGAATCGTTAGCACACCGTGCGAAATGCTTAGCGGCATTTCGTCCGTCTTCACGTTCTGAGTTCAAATGCCGCCAGGTTCGACGACTTTACCTTTCATCCTTTCGGGGTCGATAAATTAAGTACCAGTTGAACACTGGGATCGATGTAATCGACTATCCCTCTCTCCACAAATTCGAGGTCTTTTGCGTAATCAACCCAGGACGGCGAGCTGGCAGAAACGTTAGCACGCGAGGCAAAATGCTTAGCAGTATTTCGTCCGTCTTTACTTTATGAGTTCAAATGCCGCCAAGGTGTACTTTGCCTTTCTTCCTTTCGGGGTCGATAAAATAAGTACCAGTTAAAAACTGGGGTCGATGTAATCGACTTGACTCCGTCCTTGAAATTGCTGGCCTTGTGCCAAAATTTAAAGCCATTATTTAATCATTCCATTGATGGGATCCTAACAGGTAAAACCGTTCCGCAGTCAGAACGGACCTGAGAGCAATGGTAATTAAGGGTTGACTCCATGTTCCACACAACTCCAGAACTCCCGAACAGGACATTCCACTCACCACCGGATACATTTGAATGCTATTGTTGTTGGCACTCTGTCGCTTACGACGTCGAGGGCTACTGTTGATCCGATCAACGGAACAGCCTGCTCGTAAAATTAACGTGCAAGTGGCTGAGCACTCCACAGACACGTGTACCCTTAACGTAGTTCTCGGGGATATTCAGCGTGACACAGTGTGACAAGGCTGACCCTTTGAATTACAGGCACAACAGAAACAGGAAGTAAGAGTGAGAGAAAGTTGTGGTGGAAGAGTACAGCAGGGTTCGCCACCATCCCCTGCCAGAGCCTGGTGGAGCTTTTAGGTGTTTCCGCTCAATAAACACTCACAACGCCCGGTCTGGGAATTGAAACCGCGATCCTATGACCGCGAGTCCGCTGCCCTAACCACTGGGCCATTGCGCCTCCACAGTTGAATGCTATAGCCAGGACAATACAATCAGATCGCTAAACATCGTCCGCAATCGGCAATGTCAGTCCCACAGTAACCTCGATATTTAGCTTCAACAATCCAATCCACTCCACCTACCCCTAAGCCACCCAGGAGCACACCTGTGTTGGAGACAATTGTTAAGAAACGCATTAATGAGCGGTTAATCCGTCTGATCGTCTACACCTTTCCCCTCTCCTTCCTTCCTTCCTTCCTTCCTTATTCTAATAATAATGGTTGTGGCGTTGGTGTCGGTGGTGGAAGTGAGGAGGAGACATGAGTAACGCTAAAGAGTGAGTAGCAAAATAGTGAAAGTATGATGTGTGTGTGTTTGCATATACAAATCTAGATATACAGGTATAAATGTGTGTGCGTGTGTGTGTGTGTGTGTGTGTGTGCGCGTGCGTGTGTGTGTATACATACATACATGCATATATATATATATATATAATATATGACTATATGCATATATATGTACATGTATATACATACCTTCATCTACATGTATATATAGATGCATATCTGGGTACAGGGCGTTGCAAAAAAACATGGACAATACAGAAAACACACAGGCCACATAGAGAACATTTCCTTCATCAGCTGCCACCATTCTAACACTGGCGTATATATATATATATGTGTGTGTGTGTATGTGTGTGTGTGTGTGTGTGTGTGTGTGTGTGTGTGTGTGTGTGTGTATGTATGTTTGTATGTATGTATGTATATGTAACACACTCACCGGTAAAGTTTCCACTCATTTACTTATTTAGTTTTCTAAAATTTTCGTTGCGTCTTGCAATCCTTTTAGGAGTCGTTGACTCTGTCCGTTATGAGAGCTGCGTGCTTGTTGTTTGCTTGTGCGCATGTGTGTGGGCCAGTGTGCATGCGCATACATATGCATCCATGTATATATGTATCTATGTATGCATGTATGTATGTGTATGTGTGTGTGCGTATGTATATATGTGTGTACGTTTGTATGTGTGTATTCTGCATGTTCATGTGTTTGTGTGTTTTTATGTGCGTGCATGTGTTTGCATGAAGCTGTAAACTGTACAATCACTAAGTTTTCTTGCACTAATTGTCAAAAAGCATGCAAGTCATTGGCAGGCCTCAAAAGCCATATCCGTGCAGCTCATCGATGACATTCTGGGGCATAAAGAAATCAGGCAATGGATCTACTCGAAATCGAGTTGGCAACCATCATCAAGTATGTATGTATGTATGGATGTATGTACGTACGTATGTATGTACGTATGTATGTATGCATGTATGTATGTGTGCATGCATGTATGTATGTATATATGTAGGTAGGTAGGTAGGTAGGTAGGCAGGTAGGTAGGTAAGTAGGTAGGTAGAATTTGTCTTATTATGTATGGATAGCTGCT
>NC_068994.1:14466372-14469441 GCF_001194135.2 Octopus bimaculoides
ATTATTATTATTATTATTATTATTATTATTATTATTATTATTATTATTATTATTATTATTATCATCATCATTATTATTATTATTATTATTATTATTATTATTATTATTATTATTATTACTGAGTGAGAGAGCAGCGCATCCTATCAAAGAGACACTGGGGTACAAATATGCGAAACCCAATATACCCATCTGATAAGGATACACGAAGCACATGCATCACAACCATATGTGCGCGACATGGTGATCTCATATCAAGATAAACAGTGCATGACCTTGCAGGTGGGGCCCAGTTAGAATCTTCTTCGGGTCGAGTAGCCCATCCCGCTCAAAAGATCCCGGAATAAGGTTTGTTTAAGAAGGATGAACAAAACACCCATGTTTCCAGAGGTGAATTATTCAAGCCCTATAGAATCCCTCTCAACACATGGCTATGATGCCCCTCCACTACTTCTGCTCGTGATCAGAGGTGCACTTATCGTCAGCCACTAAGGGACATGCTCAACTGGTTGAGGTCAAGCAACAGGTCAGCAAATCTGTGATATTGAGCAGAATATTTGCTGTAGCCCATCTTTCAAAAACAAACGTTGCAAAGCGTTTGGAGTGGAGTAAAAACCTACAGAATTGTTCCCTAGAGCAGTGGAAGAATGTTATTTTCTCAGAGTCATCCTTTACCTTATTTCCGACCACAGCCAAAAGAAGCATTTGATCAAGACTGCCCTCTTCCAACTGTTAAACATGGAGGAGGATCTGTGATGATCTAGGGTGGGGGCAGGTGGCTATATCTTGGAAATCCGCCCGCCCAATGGTTTCCCTTCATGGCAGAATTAATAGTCAAGACTATTTAAGCATTTTATCTGATCAAATTCATCCCATGGTGGCGGAACTGTTTCCGGAAGGAAACGCAATCTTTCAGGATGATAATGGCACCAACTCACACAGCTAAAGTTGTTACTGAATGGCACGAGGAACATTCTAGTGAATTTGAACATCTTATCTGGCCACTACAGATATCAATATTATTGAACATTTCTGGTGCATTTTAGAAAAACAAGGAGTCAATATCCTCCACTATCATCACCACAAGAACTGGAGACTGTTTTCGTTGAAGAATGGGCAAAAATTCCTTTGGAAACAATTCAAACTTTGAACGAGTCATACCTCGTAAAATTCAAGTTGTAATTACTGCCAAAAGCGGTCCTACCCCATATTAAAATAAATTTGTTTGAAATTTTAAGGTGTTTCCATTATTTTGTCCAACCCTTGTATATGCACACACACACACACACACACACATTAAAGACAGAATTCATACAAGAAACAGCCAAATACACACACACACACACTATTTCTCTCTATCTCTCTCTCTCTCTCTCTCTCTCATACACACACACACACACACACATACACACACACATACACACACACATAAAAACTGTTGCGGTCACAGGTATTTATTTCAACATCTCTTTATACAATCACACTTTTACTCACAGATCATTAGTAAACACGCTTACACTCATATAAACACACACTGTCTCCTCTCCCCGCATTCACATCATGTCCAATGGCTGCAAAAGTCGGTGACATGTCTCTGTGAGTCTGTCATCTCCAGTTGACCACGTTTGCCGTGAACAGTATCATACATCGATGAAGGCCTATTAAACATTGGTCATTAAACTAGTTCAGTTGCGTTGTACCGAATGACTTCAATGAGATCAACCAGCATCTGCGTACTGTTGGTGGCACGCACATATACACACATACACATATATACATGTTTATAAGTACGTATGTACGTGTATATGTGTGTATATACATATATACATACATACATATATATATGTATATATGTATGTATCTGTGTTTTTTTAATTGGCTATTTACTACACGCTCACCCGGGCCCCCGTCCTTCAGACTATTTTGGAGTACCTGATTCATGGATCTCTCCCTACCATTGAAGTACGTCACCTTATTCATTCGGAGTACACCATTTTTGCACTTTTGATTGTGAATCATATGTGTGTGTGTGTGTGTGTGTGTGTGTGTGTGTGTGTGTGTGTGTGTGTGTACATAGTGCGTAATATATTTGAGGACAGAAATATGCTTATAAAAAAACATATAATAACAGATTTATAAGAAATTTACCACTACGTGGAACAAGACCCTTCTATCATAACATCAGATCGCTACAAACCTTGTGAATGAAATTGAATAGATGGAAACTGTGTGGAAGCCCTCCGGATAAAGTGTACTTGAAAGTTTAAGTTCCAGCCTTGTCGTATCACGTGACACCCGGGGCCTTAAAGATGATTACGTTAAGATTACATTAAGTGTAAGTATCTGTGGAATATTCGGTACCAATGATGTCATTAGTCCAACTGGAAGACGCATAGGACAGACTGGGACACATACTTCACAGAGACAAAGGAACAGACGGACGGGTGGATATAGTACCGACCCGACTCACATGTTTCAGCCATTGAACTGCGGTCATGCTGGAGCACCACCTTGAAAGAGTTAGATGAACAAATCGACACCAATACTTATTTTCTATATGCCTGGTACTTATTCTACCGTTCATTTAGGCCAAACCATTTCGTTACGAGCACGTAAATAAACCAACACCGGTTGCCAAGCGGTGGAGAGGAATAAACACAAGTACAATGACACACACTTTCGCACATACATACATACATACATACATACATACATATACACACACACACACATATACACACACACGCATACATACATACATACATACATACATACAGGTTTATACCTGTAATTATTGGGGCCCTGGGATATGTAAACACACTGCCTAAGGACTAATCTTGAGAAACTGAGTTTCTCAAAATCAGAAAAGAGAAAGCTGATTCGAAGACTACAGACCCAAGCCATCACTGGAAATGTAAAGATCTGTAACATTTTCCAGAAGTTTATCATCTCAGTATATATGAGCATGTCTAGACATGCATATGCATGAGTATACATGCATAAGACAAATCATACAAATTTGCACGCATACATAATTACATACATACATATATATGTATGTATATATATATA
>NC_068994.1:14469644-14470940 GCF_001194135.2 Octopus bimaculoides
ATATATATATATATATATATATATATAATATACTAATTTATAATTATATAGATATAATTATAGTAAAGGGTGTTGATAAACAACACCAACATGCTAGATATAGACGCCAAATAGCTCTTAAAAACACACCTTGCACTTCATTAAGACAGGCTGAAAGCAGGAAAATGAATAAAGATGATTTTTTTTTTAAGTGTTAATTATAAATCGATTTCTATCTTAGAGATATAAAATCCCGCTGCTGTCTACAGTAAATATTTATCCATACCCATATGAATAAAACATATCCACACGTTTATGTACATACATTCACACGTATATATGAGTCGAATCTAATTTATTCACCCCCAACCACGTGCGTTTACGACCAAAACAATATCGCAGTGAATATAAACTGATCAGAGTAAATAATACATATTTATACATAATTAAAGATAAAAGGATTTTAAAAAAAGTCTTCTTTATTCATTTTCTCGTTTTCAACCTGTGCTAACGGAATGCAAGATGTGGTTTTTAGAGTTATTTGACGTCTTTATCTAGCATGATGGTGTTGTTATCAGCACCCTTCATTATATTGTTGGTAGAAAGATAAACAGATTGATGGATAGACAGGCGAACGTACGGACAGACAGACAGACAGACAGACAGACAGACAGACAGACAGACAGACAGATAGATGGATAGATAGATAGATAGATAGATAGATAGATAGGTAGGTAGGTAGGTAGGTAGGCAGGTAGGCAGGTAGGTAGATATGAAGAGAGATACACAGGAATCTAGACTGATAGACATAAATTATAAGAAAACTTGTGTTCGTAAGAATCGCGAATAAGTTGAGAGAGGAGAAAAAGGGGGGAAAATGAGCGAACTAGAAACGGAAACAAAGGGAAGAGAACGAAATAGAGATTGTGAAGAATAGAGAAAGGGGAAGAAATAAGAGAGAGAGTGCATGTATGAGAGAGAGAAAATGTAAGAGACAGGGAAAACAAGAAAGAGAGAGAGAGAAAGAGAGGGGGAGAGATTTAGACAAAATGGTCTAGAAATGAATGGAAAGAGAGAGTAGAGGTGATAGAGTGGGGAAACAGTGGGAGGGAAAATATGATAAGAGATAAAGAGAGGGCAAATGGGAAACCATATTGTACTTTCTCTCTTTAATACTTGCAATCCACCCCATACACACATCGCAATGTGTATATACATACATTCTTTTGCACAAACACACACGCACATACACACACACGTACATATAAATATACGCATGAAATACATACGGTGACGCTGTGATAGATTTATATATAT
>NC_068994.1:14477971-14478445 GCF_001194135.2 Octopus bimaculoides
TCTTGTGACGTCTGTGCTGGTGTTGTTATTGCTGTTCTTGTTGATGTTAGTGGTGGTGGTGGTGAGAGTAGTGATGTAAATGGTGGCAGTACAGACGTTGTTACTGTTATTGCTGTTGTTATTGTTAGTGGTGGTGGTGGTGGTGTTGGTAGTGATTGTTCTTGGTGTTGTTGTTCTTAGTGGATTTGTAGTATTATTACCTCTATTGGTCACTCACCTACCCAGTTTTTTCTTTCTCTCTCTCTCTCTCTCTCTCTCTCTCTTTCTCTGTCGCTCTCTCTGTTTTTCTCCTTTTCTTTCTTTGAATATGTTTGTTTTCGCGCTGGTACACGCGCGCACGCACGCATGCATACGCATGCGCATGCGTATTTCTCTGTCCTTCTCTTTCATTTTTGTCTTTTCTATCACTTTTTCGACTGTGTTTTGCCGCCGTTGCAGACGTCAACAGCATGGGGAGTGAGAAGGAGAGAGAGA
>NC_068994.1:14481854-14484760 GCF_001194135.2 Octopus bimaculoides
CTAACATTTTTACCAAAATTTATATTCACTCCTCAATGCATATCTCCGGATAATTTTGTTAATCAATTTAAAATACAGAGTTTTCTTTTTTTCTTTTTCAAGAATTTATGTTTCATGGACGCAGGTATGGTATTGTGGCTAAAAAGTTCGCTTTGTAACCACGTGGCTTTTGGTTCACTTCCACTGCACGGCACCTTGGGCAAATGTCTGCTACAATAGGCCCCGAGCCGACCAATGCCTTTTCAGTGAATTTGGTAGATGGAAACTATGTCGACTTTGCCTTTCATCCTTTCGGGGTCGATAAATTAAGTACCAGTTACGCACTGGGGTCGATGTAATCGACTTAATCCCTTTGTCTGTCCTTGTTTGTCCCCTCTATGTTTGACCTCTTGTGGGCAATAAAGAAATAGGAAACTATGTGGAATTCCGTCGTATACGCACACACACAGACACACACACACTCACACACTCACATACAACAAAATACACATTCAAACACACACACACACACATGTATGTAACGTGTGTATGTCTTTGTGTTTTTATATGTTCCTTCCCCACAAAGAAAAACGATTGACAACTGATGTAGGTTTGTTTACGTCCTCATAGTGGTTCGGCAACGCAGACTGATAGAATAGTACCAGACTTTAAAAAAATAAGTACTGGAGTCGAATTGACAGAATCGAGAAAAGAAAATTAAATATAGGCGCAGGAGTGGCTGTGTGGTAAGTAGCTTGCTTACCAACCACATGGTCCCGGGCTCAGTCTCACTGCGTGGCATCTTGGGCAAGTGTCTTCTACTATAGCCTCAAGCTATAACCAAAGCCTTGTGGGTGGATTTGGTAGACAGAAAACTGAAAGAAGCCCGTCGTATATATACACACACATATGTGTGTGTGTGTGTGTGTGTGTGTATGTGTTTGTGATACTGCGTTTGTCCCTCCAACATCGCTTGACAACCAATACTGGTGTGTTCGGCAAAAGAGACCGATAAAATAAGTACTAGGCTTACAAAGAATAAGTCCTGGGGTCGATTTGCTTGACTAAAGGCGGTGCCCCAGCATAGCCGCAGTCAAATGACTGAAACAAGTAAAAAAAATAAATAAATAAAGATAAAAACTAATTACTATTCTTTTCATTATGTGTTTCTTATTATAATTCAATTAATTAAAAGTTCTTTTTGAGTCACCGCTGCACACACCAATTATCAGACTTGGGACCGGAAGTGTCTCGGATTTCTGAATTTTCTAGTTTTCTAGGGTCAACCTAAGTATAAGTTTGAAATATAAAATAAACTACGAAAAGTAAATAAATAAATAAATTGTATTTAACAGATTCAAATTAATACACTGCAAAAGCAGGGTCTGTTTTATGCTTATTAATCCACTTAAAATATATATTACTGTCAGTGGACTAACTCAGAGGGGTAAAGGGTTCCACCTCTTTCCCCCGAGCACATTTCTTCAAAATTGGCGCATTTCAACAATTTTTTAAAACTCTAGTTACCTATGGGGCTGGTGTTTGGAAGTTCGGGACCCGATTAGAGAATTGTCAGTGGGGCCCTTTACTCTATAAAAGTTAGATATCGGTGTCGTATGCTTTGTGTAGTACACCAGTCCCAGGCAAAAAGTGTTGAGGGATTGAGGCCCCACCATTAGCCACAAAGAAATACTAAAAATTTATCATAGCATCCTCTGCTCAAACGTGTGCGCGGGGCCCTCTCTTGGTGCGGGACCCTCTTTTGGTGCGGGGTCCAATCTGAGCAAATCTGTATAAATGGCTTAAAACCAGCCTTGTAAGTTTCATACGTTAATGACTGTTACTGAAACCTGAAATTAATGAATATAGAATACAATTACGTATATTATAACTAATGAAATATTTCGCGTAAAATAAGATAAATGATTTTAAAATCGTTTGCTATGTGTCACGGTGCCATTTTTTATGTTCCCGCTTCCTCCAACTTTAGAACATGGCTACGCCTCTGCTTGCTGTGCCATGTGTACAGTATAATGTTTATAGGATGAAAATTAAAAGAAGGAAAGCAAAGAACACGTCTTTATTTAACAGATACAGGTAGAAATTAATACACATCTAAAGCAGATTATGTTTAATCTCTATAAATCGACTTACAAAGTATGCTAAGTAACTCACTTCAAAAGCAAAGTCTGTTTACTCTATAAAGTACAAGTTATTGCATGATATCACGCAGTCTTCTCGGATTTCTGGAAGCCGGATAAGAGGTCCGAGGCCGGTACTGTATTAGTTATTTTAGTCCGCATTTAACTATCTATTCCTCTTCTAACTAAATAACAATCGGCGTGCTGGACAATATGTCGGTCAGTGTGTCGTCGGCTGAGGCGTCGTCCATTTTGGTTTGCCTTTCGTTGTACTAGTCGAGCGGTGTGACGGTCGGCGTGTTGTCGAAGATTTAAGTTTTAAGGCTACCAGAATTAGTGGCGTTTCAATGTTTGACGGGCGATAATTACTGTCATAAACGTAGCTTTGCTAACGTTGATTGCTCTTAATTTATCTGCCTGACCGAGCGTTCTAATGCAAAATATGTCAACAAATACGGCCGAAGCTGATGATTCCATCAACTCGGCCAGCATAACATCGCAATTTGCGAGGCAATATCACTCGCAGGTCTCACGGCTGTCTCCCGGCGGTGGAGACGAGGGGGAGAAGGAGAGGAGGGGGGGGGAATCGCCAAGAAAGGAGTGATATTAGCTGTTCCGTTCCCACCGCCACTGGTAAATGAATACATCTATATCCAGGCAAAAACGGACAGAAACAAGCACACCAACAAGCGTGCAAACGCTTACACTCACTTACAAACATACATACATACATACATACATACATACATACATACATACACTAACACGTACACACATAAGTGTGAA
>NC_068994.1:14489510-14492349 GCF_001194135.2 Octopus bimaculoides
ATATATATATATATACACACACATATATATACATACATAATACATACATAATACATACATACATACATACATACATACATACATACATGTACGCATGCATATATATGCATATATATATGTGTGTGTGTGTGTGTGTGTGTGTGAGTGAATATTTGTCTCTCTATATATCGATCTTTTTCCATCTTTCATACCTACTTTCTCATACATATAAGCATAAAAATTTACTATATCTATCTATCTATCTATTTACCTACCAACCCACCTACCTACCTACCTACCTACCTACCTACCAGCCTACCTACCTACCTACCTACCTACCTACCTACCAACCTACCTACCTATGTACAGTAATACATGCATACATACGTACGTACATATGTACCAACATGTACATGAAAATTATCATTTTTGCCGAGATTCTGAACAGTGCAATTAACTCTAGATGACACAACCTCTGCTTTACATGAGAGAGAGAGATAGATAGATAGATAGAGAGAGAGAGAGAGAGAGAGAGAGAGAGAGAGAGAAAGAGAGACATAGAGAGAAGGAGGGAGAATAATGTGAGAAATAAAGGAGGTGTCGAAACAAAATAAAGGAGTGGATAAGATAGTAACCTATCATTCAAAGACATTGGTCGTGAGTTCACATTCTGCATAAGCAATTCATGTTGACTACTAGCAACTCAGTTCTCCGTTCACATAGCTTTTGGGAAAATATATACCAGGATTTTATATGGAAAGAATTTTTTCCATTATTATTCTGGCGAGCTAGCAGAATCGTTAGTGTGTCGAACAAAATGGTTCGCAGCATTTCTTCTGGTTCTTTATGTTCTAAGTTCAAATGCCGCCGAGGTTGACTTCGACTTTCATGCGTCCGCGGTCGATAAAAATAACTACAAGTTGAGCACTGGTGCCGATGTAAGCGACTTCCCCTCTCTCCAAAATTGTTGGCTTTGTGCCAAAATTTGAAAAAATTATTTAGTCAGACGAGAAAGGGTACCACCCAAGATCTTTGTGTTGGGTTTCCGAGATTGGTTGAAAAAAAAATGGAAGTTATAATCAAGAGAGTAACTAGGCTCCGAAGCTTGCAGTAAAATGGACTCTACTAAAGCAACTAACACGGATTTCGGTCTCCTGTCAAGATCCTGGTCGACAACAAGTAACAAACAGCCAGCATTGACGGGACGCTGATATAAGATAAGGTGTTAAACACTAGTGGTATGCAAATCGGTTACTCCAGCTCTCTGTAGCTTTAATGTGATATGTATTCTTTTATTCTTTTATTCTTTTATTTATTTCCGTCATTTGACTGCGGCCATGCTGGAACACCGCCTTGAAGGATTTTAGTCAAACAAATCGAACCCAGGACTTATTTCTTAAGCTTAGTACTTATTCTATAGTTCTCTTTTATCGAAAGTGTAAACACTCCAACACTGCTTGTCAAGCGGTGATGGGAGGGGGAAGAAACACTGACACACACACACACACACACACACACATATATATATATACGACGGACTTCTTTCAGTTTCCGCCCTACCAAATCCATTCACAAGGCTTTGGTCAGCTCGAGGCTATAGTAGAAGGCATTTGGCAAAGGCGCCATGCAGCGTGATTGAGCCCGGAACCATGTGGTTTGAGAAGCAAGCTTTTTACCACACAGCTGCGCCTGCGACTATATGTTAAACTATTTAAATTATATGCTGTTGTACATATCAAATTCCATTAAATTCAATGCAATTTTTATATGTAAATATAACTGAAGAAAACCAATAAAATTCCTTGTAAAAAGGCATATTTTATTGCGCGAGTTTTCAAAAGACACGAAAATGTTGAATTATTGGATTTTATTTACAATATTTTCAATTTTATTTTCATTGATATTTAGCGTTGGTAATATAATTTACAATGTTCTTCAACATATGCGTTTAAATATTGAATAATATGTAAGTATGAATTAAAGATTTGTAGACATATGCTGTAGACTATTTAATGTGTTGGTCTGAGCTTATAAGTAGCAATAGAAAAGTAATGAGCCTCGTCCGGTAAATACAGAAGCAGGAATAATGTTCTTAATCATCTGTAATGAAATATGTGGTGTAGAATAGGAAAGCTAATGTACTTTAATAAAGCCTAATTATAACAGAGTTTATCTGTTGTAAGCGTAATTGAAAATGTTGATCATCAATCAATATATATATAATATGCTATCATATATATTTTTTGTGAGTAATACTTAACCATTTCAAGATGTTAATATATGATTTATATGATTTACTCTTTATATGATTTACTTTCTAAATTACTCGACATTCATTCATTAAACCCGGGCTCTCCTTATTGGTTGGAGCCGTTCTGTTTATTTTTGTATTCGAAAGTTCACTCCGCTGTCTATTTTTTTCTTTTTCATAATGCTCTTCTACTGTTTTTATGCTTATAAATTCTGATGATCAAATTAATTTTCTCTTTTTTCTCATTGATAAATGTAATCTACATACATACATACATACATACATACATACATGCATACATACATACAGCCGTTTTAACGATGTGTCCTGCCCTACTCTTCGAAATGCCTGTGTTAGAATGGGGGCAGCTGATGAAGGAGATGTTCTCTATGTGGCCTGTGTGTTTTCTGTACTCGTTTATCATTTTGTCTACGCTTTGTTTACAATGTCCTGTACCCAGATATGCATCTATATATACAGGTAGATGTAAGTATGTACATACATGCACGTATATATGCATATACTCATTTATTATTTGTATTACATACATACATACATACATACATACATACATACATACATACATACATACATACATACATACATACA
>NC_068994.1:14493378-14495374 GCF_001194135.2 Octopus bimaculoides
ATGCAAGGTGTCCATAAATTACCTTTAAAATTGGGCTTTTAAATTTCATTAAAAGACAAACGAAAGTGATTTAAATATTAAAGCAAAGTACATAAATTAAAACTTTAATAATATCTATTTATTATGCAAGGGAGATAAATTGATGGCTCTCAAATTTAATAGATGCAATAAACTGTGGAAGCTGTAGAGATAATTTATGAACACCCTATATATATGATACGCCGTGTCATCAATATATATTTAATACTTATATGTATTTGCTTATATACTTATTCCACTATTAATTATTCTACTTGATATATTCCACTACATTCCTCTATGCCTTTATACTTATTATACTGTGCGTATGTATTTCTTGCTGTAAGTAGAACACAAAAGAGAAATAATTTGAAATTACAGATGAAAATCCAGAAGGTCAAAATCTGTTGATGCCTCCTCATGTCTATAAAAGAAATAGTCTTTTCTACTCTAAGGCATAAGGCCCAAAATTTTGGGGGAGGGAGCTAGTAGATTAGATCGACTCCAGTACGCAACTGGTACTTAATTGATCGACTCTGAAAGGATGAAAGGCAAAGTTAACCTCAGAACGTAAAGACAGACGAAATACCGCTAAGCATTTTGCCCGGCGTGCTAGCGTTTCTGGCAGCTCGCCGCCTATACAAGAAATATTGTACTTTAGAAGCATCTGCAGTGAATGTGAATAATAATATTATTGTGTACATCTAGATAAGGTAGTATTGTTCACACGCCGGAAAAAATGCTTTGCGGCATTTCGTCCGTCTTTATGCTTTGAGTTCAAATTCCGCCGATGTTGACTTTGCTTTTCATCCTTTCGGGGTTGATAGAATAAGTACCAGTTAAGCACTGAGGTAGATGTAATCGACTTACCTTATCTCCCGAAATTACTGGCCTTGTGCCAAAATTTGAAACCATTATGTACATCTTTCGCTTTTGCAAGGAATATGTCAAATATGTTGTAATGTCATAGCTTTTGCATAAAGTAAATCAGCTATCTTTTGAAAACCTTTAGAAAATGTATGTAATTTGTTTGTAAAAACATGTAGCTTTGTGTAAATATGCATATAGTTTGGTAGTATACAAGTACAACATTTGTGAAATTAGGTATTGCGTTTATTGTAGGAAATAACATAATACAGAATAACGAGTGAATGATTGATTACAACATATTGTACATATTAAAAGTAATCAAACTTGTATAATATTTAGGATGTAATAAATGTAATTTTCCATTTTCCTGTTATTTTGATAATTGTATTTACACCCTCGTAAACTTTCATTAGCAACTTTCGTTATGTATATTTTTCAACAATACCTCTAACTGAAAAAAAAAATCGAATATTTATATATTCAGGCGCAAGCATGGCTGTGTGGTAAGTAGTTTGCTTCCGAACCACATGTTTCCGAGGTCAGTCCCACTGCGTGGAACCTTGGGCAAGTGTCTTGTACTATAGTATAGCCTCGGGCCAACCAAAGCCTTGTGAATGGATCTGGTAGACGGAAACTGAAAGAAGCCCTTCGTATGTGTGTGTGTGTGCGTATTTGTGTCTGTTTTTGTCCTTCCATTACTGCTTGATAACCGGTATTGGTGTACTTACGTCCTCGTAACCTAACGGTTCAGCAAAAGAGAACGATAGAATAAGTACTAGACTTTAAAAAAAGATGTCCTGAAGTCATGTCTGCCTCGACCCACAAAAAAGTACATATTGACTACAACAGACCTAAAAGTAGTGCCGTCCCCATTAAAGTGCCGCCCGGAGCGGACCGCCCCTTCCGCCTCCCCCTCTAGCTCGCCTCCCCCTCTAGCTCGCCTCCCCCTCTAGCTCGCCTCCCCCTCTAGTGCTCGCCTCAAAACAGTCCATAACTGAACCATTAAAAACTATTTGTTGCTACAAAATACTCATAAGGTCCGTTCTTACTAGCACTCCTGAAAAGAATGGCTTCTTTTATTATTGGCAATAACTTCCTACTATTTGTT
>NC_068994.1:14495965-14496907 GCF_001194135.2 Octopus bimaculoides
TGATATGTTGTTTAATATAAATTATTTATTAATTTCAAAAAATATTAATTTTAATACTTGCACATTGGTGGATGCACCGAATGAGACTTTTTATGTATTGATTTAAACCAGTAACAGAAAAATAAGTGTAGTGACGTGTAATATGTTAAAATATATTTCATATTTCTGAATTTTAATGGAAAAGAAAAAACGGCTCATTTAATATGAAAAGATATTTTATTCTTTATGTGATGTGCTTCGAGAGTCATTATTTCAAAAAAAAAAAAAAGAATTATTTCACGTTCTCTCAAATGATGTCAAAAACATGCAATTCTCGGTCGTAAGAATAAGATTTCTAAAATGGATAGATAAATTCGAAGGATTGCTTTGATTCAATGACAGAACGCCTGTAATGTCTGCAGGAGATGTATGTTCGAGTCCTACGATCAACCTTCTGATTTTTCTATCTAAAAAGAGTTTTTCAACCCAATATGCCATTATTTGCAACTTTATGTGATGTGCCATGAGAGCCAATATTTCAAACAAAACAAATTATTTCTTGCTCGCTCGGAAATTCATATTTTCTTCCATACACACACTTGTATATATCTTGTACTTGTTTCAGTCATTAGACTGCGGCCACGCTCGGGCACCATCTCGAAGAATTTTTAGTCGTATCGACTTACTTTTATAAGCCTGGTACTTATTCTATCGACCTCTTTTGCCGAACCGCTACGTTACGGGGACGTAAACACACCAGCACAAGCGGTGGTGGTGGTGGGAGGAACGAATGACTGAAACTAGTAAAAGATAGATAGATAGATAGATAGATAGATAGATAGATAGATAGATAGATAGATAGATAGATAGATAGATAGAAAAACAGACGACAGACAGAAAGGCAGACGACAGATAGATAGATAGATAGATAGATAGATAGATAGATAGATAGATAGATAGATA
>NC_068994.1:14497202-14499737 GCF_001194135.2 Octopus bimaculoides
TAGTAAAAGATAGATAGATAGATAGATAGATAGATAGATAGATAGATAGATAGATAGATAGAAAAACAGACGACAGACAGAAAGGCAGACGACAGATAGATAGATAGATAGATAGATAGATAGATAGATAGATAGATAGATAGATAGATAGATAGATAAACGTTGTTTATAACAAAATAGTGAAACGGACTCAATACATCTGGTATAACTGTATTTGTTCGGTTGATGCCCTTTCCCATTAGTTTAAGTTACCTGAATTCTCGATCCTTCTGATGAACAGACTAAACAATAAGGACAAAATGCATTAATTCAAGGAGTCATCGGATCATTAGTTGATATAGATTACGTGAGTCATAGGTAAAGGACGAAAATTCATACTGAAAAACAACATATTTTTCTTCAGGTGAAACAATTATATTTGACTTGACAGTAAAACTATAAAGGTTGGCGTTGTAACTCGGCAAGTTACGAGCAGTGTGGCTAGCTACACGCCAGAAATCGACAGAGAACAGATCCCTGATTTTGTGTAACTCCCAACGCTTTATGTAATTAGTCTTTGTAATGCCTCTTTCACCCGACACCCCTGTGACAAATAAAAAAAATATTATTATCCTGGAGATTCACAGAAGCGCCGAAAAAATTGTTTTATGGTATATCTTCTTCCGGTTCTTAACGTTCCGAGTTCAAATCTCATTGTAGGGCCAATAAAATAAATATCAGTTCAACCCTGCGGGCAATATAACCAACTTTTCCTACCTCACAAAATTGCAAGCCATGGGCCGATAGTAGAAAGGATTATTATTATTATTTCATATACGCACAACAGATTAAACAGTCAGAAAAGAAAAATCCCTAACATCGGGCTACAACTGGTAACCTTAGATGCTAAGAACCCTCATAAGTATCCTAGCTGTCCCTAATAACACTGTTTTCAGGAGCTGTACTAAACTAGGTTTTATGACTATTTCCTCTATCCATCTGTTCAAATATTTAAGGATAGTTCGTAATGCACCTACAACTACAGGGATACATTTTACTTGCACTTTCCACAATCTCTGTAACTCTATGGCTAGGTCCTGATACTTTGCTATTTTCTCTATACCTCTCATATTGACTCTCTCATCATTTGGGACTGTAAAGTCAATTATCTGGCACGTTCTATTCTCTTTGTCTACTACTACTACTACTACTACTACTGCTGCTGCTGCTGCTGCTGCTAATACTACTACTACTACTACTACTACTACTACTACTACTACTACTAAATCAGGCCTTCTAGCTTCTATTACTCTGTTAGTCTGAATGTTAAAGTCCCACAACATCTTATATTTCTTACTGTCTAGTACTTTACTAGGTTCATGTTAATACCATCTATCAATATGTTCAAATCCTAGCTTTCTACATAAATCCCATTGAATTACTTTCTCTAGATTGTCATGTCGTTTCTTGTATTCTTTCTATGCTATATTCATTTACTGTATGAGTAATACTTTCCATTTTTGATTTACATAACCTACATTGGGAATCTACATTGGTTTTGTCTATCGTGGCTTTTATCCAATTAGTCCTCAATGCTTTATCTTGTGCTGCTACGAAGTAACTTTTTGTCTCCCTTTCTGCAACCATAACCAGGTCTCACTATTACTACTTTCTGCACCTATTTTTGGAAATCTACCATGCAAAGCCTCCTCTTGCCAGTCAGATAATGTTTCTTCAATGTTTCTGGTTTTTAACATCATTTGAGTATTTGGTTTCCCTATGTCCTACTGTGACTCTAGAAGTCCTTAAACTTTCTTCACTATTACTAACATTGAGGCTATATCTACTCCAACTAATTCCACGCAGTCTTCTACTGATATTATTATTATTATTATTATTATTATTATTATTATTATTATTATTATTATTATTATTATTATAAAAGCGGTGAGCTGACAGAATCGTTAGCAAGCCGGGCAAAATGCCTAGCGGTATTTCGTCCGGCTTTACGTTCTGAGTTCAAATTCCGCCGCGGTCGACTTTGCCTTTCATCCTTTCTATAGTAGAAAGAATTATTATTATTATTGTTATTGTTGTCGTTGTTGTTGTTGACGACGACGATGATGTTGTTACTCTCATTATTAAGGCGGCCTGATGGCAGAGTCGTTAGCACGCCAGATAAAATACTTAGCAGCATTTCTTCCAGCATTGTGTCCTGAGCTCAAATTGCACCGAGGTCGATTTTTGCCTTTCATTCTTTCGGGGGTCGATAAAATAAGTACCGGTTGAACACTGGGGTCGATTTAACCGATTACTCCCTCCCTCAAAATTCCAGACCTTTTGCCTATAGTAGAAAGAATTATCATTATTATTATTATTATCATTATTATTATTATTATTATTATTATTATTATTATTATTATTATTATTATAATATTTAAAAAAAAGGATTGACGTAACTCTTCACGAAGGTAAATAGTCAAAACGAAGAGTGCGATTTTAGATGTTTTATTTTTTGAACAACATTTCGACAGAACGTCTGTCTTTCTCAAGTTC
>NC_068994.1:14500188-14501353 GCF_001194135.2 Octopus bimaculoides
AACCATAAGAAAATTGTTTGTTTTAAAATTTGAGATCACATTATTATTATTATTATTATTATTATTATTATTATTATTATTATTATTATTATTATCATCATCATTATCATCATCATCATCATCATCATCATCATCATCATCATCATCATCATCATCATCATCATCATCATTATTATTATTATTATTATTATTATTATTATTATTATTATTACTATTATTGGCACCTTATATTTGTACAATTGGATTAAAACGCAATTTATCCTCGTCAATCACTTTCGCTTATTCTTCATTTTGCTTCTTTTTTTTAATTTTATAAAGCTATCACTTCTATCTATACAAAAAATCACAAATAAATCGCTTTATTATCTTAATTTTATTTATGGCAATCTATAATCGCAGTCAATACAATTAACTTCGCGATCGTTTTATGATAAATATCCTATTCAATATTTGACCTTACAATCATATTCGCCTACTTCCTTTTTCTTTCATTCTTTTTCTTTTTTCTTTCTTTCTTTCCTTCCTCCCTCCCTCCCTCCATTCCTTCCTTCTTTTCTTTTTTCTTTCTTTTTTTCTTTCCTTCCTCCTTTCTTTCTTTTTCTTCTTTCCTTCTTTCCTCCTTCCTGCCTCCTTTTTCTTTCTTTCTTTCAACTTTTCCTTTTTCTTTTGTTCCTTCTTTCTTTCATTTTCTTCTTTTTCTTCGGGGGTCGACTTTACCTTTCATCCTTTTAGGGCAGATAAAATAAGTGCCAGTCGAGTGTTGGGTCAATGTAATCGACTTTCTCCTCCTCTCATTCCAAAATTTCAGGCCTTGGGCCTACAGTAGAAAGGAATATTATTAATATTGAGTGAGAGAGCAGCGCTCAAAGTGACACTGGGGTACAAATATACGAAGCCCAATATACCCGTCATAACTATCTGTCTGTGGTATTGAGAAGATTATTATTATTGTTATTATTATTATTATTATTATTATTATTATTATTATTCTCTTTTACTTGTTTCAGTCATTTGACTGCGGCCATGCTAGCACTGCCTTTAGTCGAGCAAATCGACCCCAGGACTTATTCTTTGTAAGCCTAGTACTTATTCTATCGATCTCTTTTTGCCGAACCGCTAAGTTACGGGGACGTAAACACACCAGCATCGGTTGTCAAGCGATGTT
>NC_068994.1:14502129-14503053 GCF_001194135.2 Octopus bimaculoides
ATATATATATATATATATATATATATATATATACGAGGGGTGTTGAAAAGTTCCTGGCTTTAAGGGCACCGCGAAAGGCCTAGTTGGAGGCTCGACCTTTTGTGTTCTTTTACAAGGCTTAGATAAACTGAAGGACTGCGGCAATAAGTGTATGATTCTGAGACGGGAATATGTTGAATATAATCATAATTATGATCCTCTTGGATTTCCTTTTATCCAAAGCCAAGAACCCTTCAGCAACCCTTCGTATATATAAAAGACTTATCAGCTCCTAAACTGGACATAGCATTCTTTATAGAAATCGATATGTTATGATTTAAGCTTTATGGTTAAAGCTATATAATTTATAATTTAAGATATTAAGAAACTTCCCTTGTTGATATGTGAAAGCGCATGGCCCTAGTTGTTGGGATGTTATACTCACGTTTGCAAGATTGCGGTTTCTATTCCTGGTCCTGATAGTACGTTTTGTGCTCTTGAGCAAAACGCATTATTTCACGTTGTTCCGGTCCACTCAACTGCAAATGGGAAGCCCTGCGTCCCGTTTTGAGAAATGTGTTGTAATCTCGGTCACTTACACTTACACAACCGGGTAAACGGCTCTGTGACTCCTACGACTCTGTCACTCCTATGACTTGAGAGGTAATGTCCAGTACTTGACATTTACCTCTTTCTCACCTGTAGATATCCGGCTGTCAAATTCAAATAACGTTCTCAAACGTTGCAATAATCTCGCCTCGCTTGTTAATGTCTGTTCATTTACAACCAGTGTATAAGCTGGTGAGCTGGCAGAATCGTTAGCACGCCGGGCAAAATGCTTAGCGGCATTTCGTCCGTCTTTACGTTCTGAGTTCAAATTCTGTCGAGGCCGACTTTACCTTTCAGGGCCGATGAGATAAGTCTCAGATGAGAACTGGGGTCGAT
>NC_068994.1:14503063-14503575 GCF_001194135.2 Octopus bimaculoides
TTGACCAAAGCAGAGCTGAAACTCAACTAAAGATCAGAATAAAAGAGATGGCACATTGGATAAGGTAGATCTAAATGCACTTTGCCTGAAAAAGAAATATGGTATGGTTACTGCTTTGATCATAGGCCTTCTCAACAGGACTGACCTGGGGCTAAACAGGGATAAGATGGGATGTTTAATTTAGAGTATGTTGACCAAGGCAGCCACTCTTGGTTTGGAAAAAAAAATCAGTAAACCAGTAAGACTTTGGAACCAAAGTTTCCGAAGAAATCAATGTTGTGTCTGTATCAGCATCTCGAGGGAAAGAGAAATTCATTTTTATATAGAAGGACTACTATTTGACACATTGCAGACGATATTAGCCTTCAAAAATACCGTTGGTATTCCACTTGGCGAGGCCCATTGTCTTTCTGCTCTTTAACGTGTATCAAACATTAGAGATGCGAGCTTTAGATTTTAAAAACTCGGGTGGCGTCGCCCGTAACATGGAAAAGAGAAATATCAATAACTAC
>NC_068994.1:14504942-14505906 GCF_001194135.2 Octopus bimaculoides
ATATATATATATATATATATATATACGACAGGCTTCTTTCAGTTTCCGTCTACCAAATCCACTCACAAGGCTTTGGTCGGCCCGACGCTATAGTAGAAGACACTTGCCCAAGGTGCCACGCTGTGGGACTGAACCCGGAACCATGTGGTTGGTAAGCAAGCTACTTACCACATAGCCACTCCTACGCCTAGTGTTTTCTCAGTCGACCAATTTAACGAGCTCTTATTCATAGAAATCAGCAAACAAATTTTTTGCTGTAGAGGGCAGTTGACTCCAAACATATAATGATAGATGGAGTGCACACAGAACAGCGAGAATCCGATGGCGAAAAATAGCAGCGATCAGATATTTACCTTCGAATCTGTCTGATCTTGTTAACCCTTTGTATGTCCATGCTTGTTTTCAGGCTTTTGGTTAGCCCTTCTTTCATACGTTCTGAATAATATGTACACACAGGGTGTCCCAAAATTAAGGCAACCAACTTATTTTCAATTTTGCCAAAGCAAAATATTGTTAATTTTCAGGTTCGAGCGTTGCAATGCAATGGTAAAGGAAACACAACTATGACACTACAACATTTATTCGATATGGCCACCTCTGTTTTGAATCACAGCCTTAAGTTTAGGTACGAATGCTTTACACGCGACACGCAGCTGTTCTTGCGGAATCGAATCCCATTCCTGGCGCAGTTTTGCCTTCAGAACGTCGAGCAAAGCATGAGGAGCGCTCGAGACCCTCGTCTCCAAACTGGACCAAATAGAGAAATCCAGCCGGTTGAGATCGGGGTTTCTTGATGACCATACGCCCTTGCCTATGAACGACGGAATGTTTTTTTCTGAATCCAGTGTTGTGTCTGTTTGAAGCTGTGGGATGGGACCGATTCCTGTTAAAGGCTCCAGAATATGCCTTGAAAGTGCTCATTCGCTCATGGGAAACAGTCCAGCTTTCAGAATGGCACTTTTAT
>NC_068994.1:14506432-14507419 GCF_001194135.2 Octopus bimaculoides
GACAACAACAGCAAAAACAACAACGGCGACCACAACACCAACAACAAAAGCAGCAGCAACAACAACAACATGATGTGGTGGCGGTGATAGGTTACGAACTGCTGACTTTGGAGTTTGATATCCAAGGGGCAAAGTTGTTTGTAATTTATGTCACTTCCCGTCTGCTATACTTTGAAAATTCACTTGACGGAAAAATTAGCGAAATTAAATTCCTGTCACAAGACGGGAATCGAACTCCCTTAGTTGAACTTTTTCCTCTCTTCTTTTGCGGGAGAAACGTTGTTGGGATACTATTTATTTTTATTTTTTGTTTTGTTCACTAAAAGTTATTTATTTTATTGCAGTTTATTCCGAAATCTGTTGTCGTAGCAACGTCTGCCGACAATGTTATATTGACTGCTTTGAATAATGAAGTTTGTAACATAAGAAAATGAATGATTACTTAATTTTGTATATCGGAAGCGAAATTTTTCCAACGAATTACACGGCCTGTCATAAATACACTGACAATAAGCCGTAAAAGAATGAGTTGGGATCGTTTCCAGCGACAATATGCAGTTTATTTGCTCGGACGCTGTCGTCCGTATATCGTAAGGGCGGGCGGCCATCTTCGCCGGCGATCTTCCCTTCTCTTCCACTACACCCACTCTCCTTCCCTCTCTCTCTTTCTCTATCATGCTCCTTCACTTTTTCTCTCTCTATTTCTTTCTCTCTCCTCCCCTCTCTGACAATCTCTCTCTCTCTCTCTCTTGCGGATACTAAGACACGCGCATACACATATGTGTACAACCATTCACATAGATGCACATACACGCGCGCACACACGCACACACACACACATACACATATACACACGCGCGCGCGTTTCGGACGTTTGTAAAAAGCTGCTGATCAAGTTGGTCACAACCTTATCACTAAGTATAATTGACTGCCCATCATCTCCCGGAAAGTTTGAAGCGATAGATAGATAGATAGATAGATAGATAG
>NC_068994.1:14511523-14511864 GCF_001194135.2 Octopus bimaculoides
TACATACATACATACATAAATACATACATACATACATAAATACATACATACATACATACAATTATGCAGACGCTCACACAGATGCCCCACCCTATTGCTAATGCAAACATGTAAATACACAAGCATTCACACACACACACACACACACACACACATATGCTCACACATGCGCATAACTATTGCAACAATGGACATATAGATACCCAATAAGCGCAGATATTGGCTCACGCTTATACACTATATCTATCGCATACATGAACACACGCACACACACACACACACAAGCAAAGACACACACACAAACACACACATACACAAACACAAACACACACACACGCAAA
>NC_068994.1:14511956-14513542 GCF_001194135.2 Octopus bimaculoides
AGCGTTAACGCATACACAAACGCTAACACACACATATACAAATGCTAACACGCACACACACACACACACAAGCAAAGACACACACACAAACACACACATACACAAACACAAACACACACACACGCAAATACACACACACGCGCAAATAGACACACACATGCACACATGCATACGCAAATACATACACACACAAACACACACAAATACACACACAAACACACACACACACACACACACACATACGCACACTTGCACACAAAGTCACATTGCATATCATTGGCGGTGATGCACTTGTCTAACCAAACTCGTAAATAAGTAAATAAAGGCAACGTGTGAGTGATGTCGCGGTATGTGTTGGACGTAGGATGGAGATGTTGATTCGCTCATTAAATGAGCTAACAACAGCAAACTCTGCTTATAAAACATTGTGTTTTACACGACAACAGTTAACGGCCTGCTTCATTAAAGTGAGTTATTTACATGTAGGGAATTCGACGGCTGAATTCAACGGTTGCCTAGTTCAATAAGGACACCGGGCATCTAGATAAAGCGTCGATAGTTCGTGTCTCATCACAGATGCAATATCGTGCCTTTAGAAAATTACAATACGCAGAGAAATGGGAACTTTAACCCGCCAGTCGCTTGAAGTGCTCGGAATAGGAGCCAAAGCGACCTCAAATTATATCCTATAATTTTAAATGAATGAAAGGGAAAAAAATTCGTTATGTGTGACAGAAACAGTATTAGTTCAAAATAGCTATCTGTGTATTATACATAAAGCAGATACATTGTTGAATGCCTGCTAAACTGTAATATTCGTCTCGAGATAGCATCTTTTATAAACGTGTATGCACGTTAAAGGAAAAAGGCAGGAATATATCAGAAGTCGGTGAAAATCGTCCAACAGCTGTGGTGGCACTGCTAAATGTGTATTTCTGCCTTTTGGGGCTTCGCCAGTAGCAAGTATCCACTGCTTCTATCGCACATGAAATTTTATTCATCCTGCAGACTAATTGCGACATCACTGCTTTGTTAATCACTGTTTTACTACGTCGTTAGCAGCTGATTTTGTCTAAGCATACATTTGCCTCTAGACAGTTACTACCGATGAAGCCCATTGAAGCAGAAATGCGCATTTAACAATACCACCACAGCCTTTCCAAAAAACTCACAGTTTGTAGGGAATAAATGTTTGTCGATTGTATTTGAAAAAGATGTATGACTGGTGAAGGACGAGTTAGAAATAACTTACAATTCCCGCCAATTAGAATGAGGTATGTATGTATATATGTATGTAGTATTAAAATGAAACCATTAAAGTGAAACTATCTCTCATTACACTATCAAAATGTGATTGTTTCAGTTTTAATACTGAAATGGTTTTCTATTACTAGTAGTATTAGGGAGAAAATGTTTACTTGTGTAGTTTTATGGATTTTATTCGTTATTAGGAATTTTTTTGAGTGAAAAAATGACGCAGTGACCTAACAAATTGTATTGAGAATATTAATTGCGATTCTTTAATCCAAGAAATTCGGAATTGTGTAAATGTATGAATTTCAAACACACACACACACACACACACA
>NC_068994.1:14513659-14514561 GCF_001194135.2 Octopus bimaculoides
AGAGAGAAAATCTGCCTTTTATAGATAAGATATATATATACATATATACGATTGGCTTCTTTCAGTTTGCGTCTACCAAATCCACTCACAAGGCTTTGGTCGGCCCAAGGCTATAGTAGAAGACACTTACCCACGGTGCCACGCAGTGGGACTGAACCCAGAACCAATTGGTTGGTAAGCAAGCTACTTACCACACAGCCACTCCTACGACTATTAATGGTCACAAATTGCACAGCTGAACGTTCATTTTCTCAGTCGAAGCATATTAAAAATCACATCGGAACAACTATGCAACAAGGCAGGCTGGATGCCTTATCTCTACTAAGTTTAGAAGCAGATGTATTACGAAAGATTAATTTTGAGAATCTGATGAAGGACTTCGCAATTAAAGAAAAAATAAGAGAAAACTTTTCAAATAAAAATGAAGTGGAAGTATACAAAAATAAACATTATTTTCCATCTTACCGTTGGTTTGTTTCACTTTGAAAAATGAAAATTTATTTTATGGTTAATTATTGTTTATATTTCGAATTACATATATATGGGGGTACGGAAATCTTTTAAGTGCTTAGGGCCTCTATGGGTCTTTAATCTGGCCCTGCTCCGATCATATGGAGCATGAGGGTTTTAACAGCTAGTCTGGTACCGAAACAGAGTTTTGGTGCATCCTAACTTTGTAGCAGTGGTGTTCTCACTACATAAATAAATTAAGCTTGTACGAAACGTACGTACTGCTATAACCTAATACATTTTTGCTTCATCTCCTACTCTTGTATTTGCACACATTTACAAAATGGCTTTCTGAAATGAACTTCCATTATGCAGCTGAGGAGTACATTTTCATTGCACATCTTGTTGCTTTTCTTCAAATATATATATATATATATATATATATATATATA
>NC_068994.1:14516278-14521116 GCF_001194135.2 Octopus bimaculoides
TAAATACGACAGTCGAGTTGGCGAAGGGAGTTGGTATCAGGCAGTTGGCATCAAGCGGTTGGTGGACGGCAGTTGGATGAAGAACGCAAGCCGGTGTGAAGGCTAGCAGCCAACCAAGATGAACAGAGAGTCTGACAGACAGAGGTTGAGAAAGTACCAGTCAACCGATAGGGACTGAAGCAATGAGAGAGAGGGACACAGAGAGAGAGGGACAGAGAGAGAGGGGGACAGAGAGAGATGGAACTGTGTGGCAGGCAAGAGATCGTAGTAGTCAGTTGGTCAGTTCTTGGATTGTAGTAGGAGCTTCGAAGAAAAGAAAATTCTTGCGGTAAAGGTTTGTGTAAATATTCTTCAACGAAAAGTGTACTTGTCGTTACATGTTGATGTAAAAAGAAAAAGAGATTTCGTTAACTGTGATGTTGACGGGTGGAAAAGAAAAGAAAGAACTTTGTGACATGTTGTTAATGGAAAAGAAAAACAACGAAGTGAAAGAACTTTTAATTCGACTTGAGATATGAACTCTTGATTGTAAACTTTTGCTTATGTAATGTTCTGAAACCTTTATAAAATGCTATTGAACTTATTGTTACGCAATGCTCTGTTTTGTATTGATGATGTTTTGATGATGTATTGTTTGCTAAGAAGAAAAAGTTAGTTCCAATACGCAACGTATGGTCTCCGTGTTATTTCTTCCTCCTTTTGCCTGTTGTCTTCGTTACGTGCTCCGGCCTGGGCTTAGTCGTGGCGGACATCCCGACTCACTGAGCGTCGACGTTTCATCTACTCCGCGTTTCGAAAGTATATATATGTATGTATGTATATGTATATATACATTCTATTGACCGAATTAGAAGATTGTTAATCTGCAACACGACATTCTCAACGTCTTCATCTTCGTTGCATTTTAACGCTCCATTATTTTTTTACATAACGTATAGGTATCTTCATGGTGTCCTTACGCATCATACAACGCATTACATCATCAATATAACACGTCATTATAACGTATCACGTTATTTACGTGTCCTTAACGTCATATAAAATATTACGTTATGTATCTCTTTTTAGTATGTAATGCGTTAAGGCAGCGAGCCGGCAGAATCGTTAGCACACCGGGCAAAATGCTCAGCGATGTTTCGCCCGTCTCTACGTTTTGAGTTCAAATTCCGCCGAGGTCGACTTTGCCTTTCATCCTTTTGGGGTCGATAAAATAAGTACCAGTTGAACACTGGGGTCGATGCAATCGACTCATCCCCTCACCTGCTGAGAACACACTCGTATTTTTCCTGTTCACAGGTCCCATGTTGACAGGTATGAGTAAGTAAATCTATATAAAAAGTACACAGCCTTGTAGGACGGTGATATGAAGATGAGCAATGATCAGTGCATTGTGGGTAGCTGAACTTTGTAGGTGGTCGCAAGGATGTGTTTTTGCAATACAAGCAGAATCTTCAACTGTCGTCAACTCGTGTTATCACAGCTCAATCCATTATAAGTGTAACATGGTTCACAACTGGGTGTACCATGATATACCAGATCACTGATTAATGGAATCAGTGATAAACGAGGCAATATATACTTATTGTTTTAGTTTGGTAGTCATTCTTTCGGTATCTTTTGCAAACCACTAAGTTACAGGGATGTAAACAAACCAACAATAGTTGTCAGGCAGTGGTAGGACAAATACAAACATACATATATATGAAGAGTTTCCATACAGTTTCCGTCTACCAACTCCACATTGGTCTGCCCAGGGTTATAGAATGAAGGAAGACGTTTGCTGAAACCAAAACGATGTGGTCCCAAAGGGAGCTTCTTAACCACACAACCAGAAAAGGGTAAAGAACCCCTTCAGTTATGAATGGCCATGGGATTGCACCTAGAAAGTGACCCTCTGAGGTACAAGTCTGGGCAATGTTGTTTATGGAAGACCAGCAGTCGCCCAAGCATACCAGCCTCCTCTCTCAATGTTATTCAAGGGAAAGGCAAAAACCAATACAGCTTCGCATCAGTGATGTAACTCATTTCTACAACTGAGTGAACTGGAGCAATGTGAAATAAAGTGTCTTGCTCAAGAACACAGCATGGTACGAGGATTGAACTCACTACCTCATGATTGTGAGCCTGACGCTCTAACCACTGAGTCATGCACCTTCACACACCCATAATAATACCATAAATAATGTTATTTTCGTACGAATAAATTTGAATATACTCAAGTTTTGACCCAGTAACAATACAGTATAATATAATCTTTTCTACTCTAGGCACAAGGGACGAAATTTGGGGGGATCAAGTAGATTGACCTCAGTACACAATTGGTACTTAATTTATCGACCCCGAAAGGATGAAAGGCAAAGTCGACCTCGGCGGAATTTGAACTCAGAACGTAACGGCAGACGAAATACTGCTAAGCATTTTGCCCAGCGTGCTAACGTTTCTGCCAGCTCATCGCCTTATACAGTATAATAAAGCTGCCTTCGAACAACTGTGGTCAGATAATTAAGAATCGATATCCTTTAGGTTCTTCTATTATAGTCTTCTTTTGGTTTAAGCTTTCTAAGTGAAACTAGGTTCACGAACTGTGCAGACACCATTAGATGAACTGTAACTGTGCATAGATGGTTGGCTTAATCTGGTTTAACATCCACCACCCTTCTGTCTTCGCAAGGTGTCACTTAGTAAAATTCGATATGTTACATATATATGGAGGCGCAATGGCCCGGTGGTTAGGGCAGCGGACTCGCGGTCATAGGATCGCGGTTTCGATTCCCAGACCGGGCGTTGTGAGTGTTTATTGAGCGAAAACACCTAAAGCTCCACGAGGCTCCGGCAGGGGGTGGTGGCGAGCCCTGCTGTACACTTTCACCATAACTTTCTCTCACTCTTACTTCCTGTTTCTGTTGTGCCTGTAATTCAAAGGGTCAGCCTTGTCACACTGTGTCACGCTGAATATCCCCGAGAACTACATTAAGGGTACACGTGTCTGTGGAGTGCTCAGTCACTTGCACGTTAATTTCACGAGCAGGCTGTTCCGTTGATCGAATCAACTGGAACCCTCGACGTCATAAGCGACGGAGTGCCAACAACAATATATATAGAGAAGGTTTCCCATCTGAAAATAACTAGATATCTTGATGTCCTATTTTTTACTGCAATCAGTAAGGTGCAGGTGTGGCAAGGGGTTTGCTTCCCGACCACATGGTTCTGAGTTCAGATCCATTGTGTGGTACTTTGGGTGTCTTCTACTATAGCTTTCAGACCAAGCCTTGTGAATGGATTAGGTAAACGGAAACTGAAAGAAGTCCATCACACATGTGTGTATGTGCATGTCCCTGTGTCTCCTTGTCTTGTCAAGCCAAGTGAAATCGTAGTCATGGCCGATGCTGGTGTCACATATGTGGCACCCATGCCGGTGGCACATAAAAAGCACCCTTCAAACATTGGGTCTCACAGAGGCAATGATAAGTGACCAAGAACATTGGCGATATGCCGTGCTTGAGAAGACCTGTCAAGCCAAGTGAAATTGTAGTCATGGCTGATGCTAGTGTCACATAATTGGCGACACATAAAAAACATCCGTTACACTATTAGAGTGGTTGGCACTAGGAGAGGTATCCAGTCATAGAAACCATGGCAACTTTGATGCTAAATAATGATAATGACGATACAAGCAGGGTTATTCCTTTCTAATATTCTGCAAAAATATGTCTATCAAGAGGGAAAATATTACCTTGTATGAAAATAGGTGATGGTTGGCAACAAGGATGGCATCTGGCAAATAGAAAGTTTACCTTAAATAACTTTCATCCAACCCATGCAAGCATGAACATTAAACCAATTTCTGAAAGTTCTTTACGCATTTATTTTTTCTGAGACCAACTTCACATTTTGCTTCTTCTTCAAGACAGTTTTCAATAGCTGTGAATGCTGAAACAGTGCAGGCAGTGGAAAAAAAGTACTGGGACAGGTCATCGTTGACTTACGACCAATCGACTTTACAATGATTGGTGTGCCAGCTCCCGGCAGCAGTAATATATAGTCCAGTTGAAATCTAAAGGGTTTAATTTCTTATAAATTAATCTATCTACAGATGATGGCAACTAACAAATGCTTACCCTAGGTTTGGTTTTCTATTGCCACTGTGGTTATCTCAAGTGTTGGATGAATATTCCGTCACAGAGACATCAAGGCAACCATGCATTTGTTTATTAGATGACTGCTTGAGACTCTGAACAAATAACACTGTTGTAGTATAATACAGAAAACTGTGTGTGACTTACCTAAGAATGTACCTTAAAAATGTGAAAATATGAAACAAAGCTATGTAGACCAAATCGACTTACGACAAGTCAGTCAGAACCAATTGTGGTAAGTCGACAACAACCTGTATTAAGTAAGAAAGAAAAAAATGGCTTTCTTTTGAATGTCACTGATCAATGAAAATATATTGAAGATATGCAGGCAGGTCACTAATATTGCAGAAAGTCAATCAAAACGAGAACAATAATCAAGACAATGTAAAATAATAATTGATTGATTGTAAAAGTTTTATTTTTCCACAGAAGATTGCATATAGAGAAAGTCCAAGATATTTACCAAAAACATCTCCACAGAAAAACAAAAAACAAATGTAAATTAAAATGAAAGGGTTAACCTGGTGTGTTAGCAGCAAGAAGAAGAAGGAAAAGAAAGGGCACAATTTTTACACTTTATTTTTCACTGTACTTTATAATGAAAGAATAAAAAGTGAAATGTGACCTCA
This sequence comes from Octopus bimaculoides, assembly GCF_001194135.2. Classification (NCBI taxonomy): domain Eukaryota; kingdom Metazoa; phylum Mollusca; class Cephalopoda; order Octopoda; family Octopodidae; genus Octopus; species Octopus bimaculoides. The sequence goes on from NC_068994.1 coordinate 14,521,044, forward strand.
TTGTTCAAAACTTGATCAAGACAGAAATATTCTCAGCTAATCCCATATCACATAAACAGTTTGGTTTTGTTTA
>NC_068994.1:14521410-14523641 GCF_001194135.2 Octopus bimaculoides
TTTTTCTTGGTATGTCTAAAATTAAGCATTCAGCTCTGATTTTAGTAAGGATACATGCTCGCCCAATATAACAAATAAATAAAGACACACATATACACGGAATTAAAGTTAGATTTATCAACAACCAACAGCAATAATTCATAATTTAATATCATACAAGACAAAAACAAAATAAAAGTGTTAAAACACTAAAACAAAAAAAACAAAAAAAATGTAGAGGTTTCAGAAAAATTGTTATGTTATGGTTTTAGTGGTATGATATAGATAAGAACTATCATTTAGTGTCCACATTCCATGCTGGCATGGGTTGGACAATTTGACAGGATCCAACGAATAAAAAGCGGAAAACTTTATAGTTGCTTTCAACATGACATATCTATACGAAGACCTGCTCCCTATTTACATGAATAGATTTGTGTAGGGGACAGAGAGATGGGGGAGGGCATGTTTCCTTGTGTTTGTCATATTTAAGCTGAAATAGGCTGGATAATGAAATAAATTTTAAAAGCCTGTTGCTACTTCAAATATTAGAACCAAAAACCAACTCTTAAACTTATTTTGAGTATTATAAACGCTGATGCTACAACCACTTGAATATAGAGGTGGTAAAAAAAAAAAGAAAAATAGGAGTAAAAAAGGGGGGAAATATAAACAAACAGAACCTCTGAAAAGTTATAATTGGGATCTTGTTAAATTTGTTCCAACTAGTTCAAATTTTCTCCAGAATTTTATCAAATTTATTATGCTGATGATGTAACTTTATTTTTAATAACTAGAAAAAAAAAAGGCGATTGTAGTCATCAATATGACAAACTACATTTTTTTCTTTTAAATAATGTTGAAAATTTGAAATATTTTAAACTGGTTGGAGAAAAGTTAACAAGACCCTGTTGTTAGCGAAAAGTTCCAGAGGTTATTTAGCGAAATTCAAAGCATAATAGAATATAAGAAATAAAAGTTTGTTTGATTTGTCAAAGACATCCATTGGTCCTCTATTCCACTTTGCTCAAGCTGCATAGTCCAAGAAAGGCCACAATGTTTGCTTAAGTACTCAGTTACAACCAGAAGTTCTTATTCACAATGTGAAGTCCATCAATACTAAGGAACTATTGGATGGAGGGATTTACCAAGATACCTGCCATTCCCTGTTACACTGGGAAACTCAGGGCATGCATATTATTAGTCTTACACCATGATATCCTATCTATAGAATATAGGTAGGAGCCCATATTCTCGATTAATAAGTTGGTCCTAGATGGAATACAAAGACATCATTTAATGTCCACTTTCCATGCTAGCATGGGTTGGATGGTTTAACTGAAACCAGTGAGCTACAAGGCCATGTTGGGCTCCAATGTCATCTTTGGCATTGTTTCTGTGACTAGATGTCCTTTCAAGTGGCATTGGAAAATAAAAGTTAAGAAAGATTCTGCCTCAAGCTAGGCTAAAATGGTAAAATAACTGCAAAAATACAATCAAAAGGATATTATAATTTTCAATCTATCAATGACATGATTCGACTGTGTGATAGTCTTTAAATAAGATAATTGTATCAGTTCTTTTATGGTTACTTTCATCAGTTAGACTGATTGTCGCTGAGCTGGGCATCACTTTGAAGGATATAGTTGATCACACTGATCCTAATTTTTTTTCAGTCCCTTTTGCCAAATAGCTAAGTTACACAGGGGGGTGGGATATGAAAACAAACACTGGTAAGTAATATGACAAACATGAAGACAGGCACTTGCATGCATACACACAAACACGACAGGCTTCTTTGCAGTTTCCATTGACCAAATTCACTCACAAGTCATTGGTCAGCCGAGGAGGTTGGGAGGAAGCTATGATAGAAGATATTTGCTCAAGGTGTCATGCAGTGTGATTGAACCTGAAACCATGTGGTTGTGAAGTGAACATCTTAACCACACAGCCATGTTTGCACCTAAGACTTCCAAAAGTAGCTGGTTTAATGAAGCATTTAATAAACATGGATATTTTTTTAGAAGTGTGCAAGCTGAACTTCAGATGATAAAATAAAATTAAATAAGAAAACCAAGAGCAAACCTGGTTCTCATTTAACAAACAGTAAAAGGTGTGTTTTGAAGGCAATTCAGTTTCTACATTGAACAAGTTCAATTCACTTCTTCTGAAATAAGTCTATTCATGAATTGATCTTCGAGGCAGATGTGTATGAGATATTTTATGAATAGATCTTTCTAAACCCTTTCATT
>NC_068994.1:14523796-14526051 GCF_001194135.2 Octopus bimaculoides
ATATATATATATATATATATATATATATATAGATGACAGGCTACTTTAAGTTTCCATCTACCAAATCCACTAACAAGGCTTTGGTCAGCCTGAAGATATAATAGAAGACACTTGCCTATGGTGTCATACAGTGGGACTGAACCCAGAACCATGTGGTTGGGAAGCAAGCTTCTTACCACACAGCCATACCTATGCCTAGTTTTTTTTATTCCTTTCATTGAGGAGTACATGTAGGTCATATCAGGGTACAAAACTGCTTACAGACCTCTTAGCTTGAAAAAGAAAAAATTATTTATCTAAAGCACAGCTATTATAAATCACCTAAAATACCAATAGCAATACATCATCCTCATCATCATCATTTTCTGTTTGCTTTTCCATGCTCTTCTCCAGAACCACTTCATGCCAGTTGCAGTCTCTTGTCATATCTTTCACAAAGTTCAGTAACCCGAGATTAACCATCACCACCACAACCTGGTCCTTGGGTTGTTACTTAATAGAGTCAGTTCTGTCGCAAGCATTTTGGGACAAGTTTCCAGTCTGAGGACAGTTCCTCCCACCACCAACAAAAGTTTAACAACAAAGCTCATTAGGGTCTTTTTATCCCTTTATCCCACTTAAAATAGTCTTGATTTGCAAGAGACAAATGTCTTTGGTGTGAGTCTTCTCTTTACATTCTAGCATAAACAACAAAGTACACACATGGAAGCAGTAATAGAATTGTTTAAAATTGTGGCAGAAGGTCAGCAGATTTTCTAAGGGAGGGAGTTAATTGATTACACCAACGTCCCAGTACTTGACCGGTACTCTATTTCATCAACCCTGAAAGAATGAAAGGCAAAGTTCACCTTGGTGGGATTTGAGCACAGAATGTTTTAAAGGGTTAGAAGAAATGCTATCAAGCATTTTGCCTGATGCAATGATGATTTTGCCAGCTCACCACCTTATAGCAATAGTATAAAGGCAGCAGACATGGTTATAACTCTTCATAACTCTGTGGTTATGGGTTCAATTCCACCTCACAGCCCCTTGGGGTCAACCAAGGCCTCATAAGGGAAATTTAGAAGACGGAAACTGTGAGGTAGACCATGAAAAGGATCATCCTTGTTCTTCAGTTGTTGACCAAATCTGTAACAGTGTTTTACACCACTTCCATCACCACCACCACCACAACAACCACCTGGTCTTTGAGTTGTTTAATAGAATCAGTTCTGTTGCAAGCATTTGGGATAAGATTCTAGTCTGGGGACAGTCCTCCTGACAGTCTTAGGGACATTAGAAAGGGGCCATGGCTGCTATGCTTCCTCCTTGAAGCTAATACGTTAGAACAAAAAGACTTTTAAACTAGGTTTTGAAAAAATGTTCAACTTTCATGTCCTAAATGGAATTTAAAAATCAGAAAATAAAAACACACCAGTAATGATAATTAAAAAGTTTAGATTTAAAGGGTTGCTGTATGAAGTATGGGATACAAGAAGGGGTGATTTTTTTTTTTAACTTACAGAGAACTTGAAATGGCCATGGAGGTAATATAAAACTGTGAAAAGCTAACAATTTTATAAAAAAATCATTTTTGAAAAGTTAATTGAAATAGGAAAAAAAAAATAACAACACATTTGCTTACACACATTGAAATATTACTCTTTTACACGTTTCAGTCATTTGACTGCGGCCATGCTGGAGCACTGCCTTAAAGGGTTTTAGTCGAAGAAATCAACCCCAGGACTTATTCTTTGTAAGCCTAGTACTTATTCTATCGGTATCTTTTTGCCGAACCGCTAAGTTACGGGGGACAGAAACACACCACCAATTGGTTGTCAAGCAAAGGTGGGAGGGGGACACGCAAACACAGACACACACACATAAATATATATGGGCTTCTTTCAGTTTCCATCAACCAAATCCACTCAATAGTCTTTGGTTGGCCTAGAACTATAGTAGAAGACACTTGTCCAAGGTGCCATGCAGTGGGACTGAACCCAGAACCATGTGGTTGGGAAGTAAGCTTCTTATCACACAGCCATGCCTGCGCCTATTGTACATTTTTACATAAAAAAGAAAAAAAGCACATAAACATACACATGGCTATGTATGTTAGTCGCAGATACAACATGATGTGCAGCAAAATATATACAAAGTCAAATACAGGACTGATAAACCCAATAAATGAGAAAGGAGGGGGGAAGAAGACAAGACAGAGAGAGAGAGAGAGAGAGAGAGAGAGAGAGAGAGAGAGAGAGAGAGAGAGAGAGAGA
>NC_068994.1:14526497-14528945 GCF_001194135.2 Octopus bimaculoides
AACGTGCAAGTGGCTGAGCACTCCACAGACACGTGTACCCTTAACGTAGTTCTCGGGGATATTCAGCGTGACACAAAGTATGACAAGGCTGACCCTTTGAATTACAGGCACAACAGAAACAGGAAGTAAGAGTGAGAGAAAGTTGTGGTGAAAGAGTACAGCAGGGTTCGCCACCATCCCCTCCTGGAGCCACATGGAGCTTTAGGTGTTTTCACTCAAACACTCACAATGCGCGGTCTGGGAATCAAAACCGCAATCCTATGACCGCAAGTCCGCTGCCCTAACCATTGGGCCATTGCGCCTCCACGATACTATCTGTATGTTGCAACATTTTGAAGCTTATAGAAGCATCACCGAGACAAAAGAAAACTACAAGTTACGTTGTTTCTCCAGCCTTCTAATGCAGTGGTTCTCAACCAGGGTACATATGGCCCCCAAGGGTCCATGCAACAAAATAATTGGGGATCCACAATAGTATTTTAAGGGCCCCTGAAAAATATTTTTTTTTAGATGTGTGTACCGGTATGTATTGCAAGAACCAGCTAGGTTTCTCTAACATTTGACACAGTTCAACTTACTACACAAGTTAATGTGTGAGAAACAAAATAGGAATTTTGAAAGAAGTTTCTATAAAACTAGTTTTTAAACATTGACTGGCTATCGAGGTCCATCAGAATGAAATAGCAATCAAAGGGATCAATAGATAAAAAGAAATGATTGAGAATCCACAATCTAATGATTCTGCCAATCCACCTCATTAATAACAACCTCTTCTAAACTATAGGACAAGGCCCGAAATGTTTGTTGGGAGGGACTTTGACTCCAGTGCTCAACTGGTAACTTATTTCATCAACACTGAAAGATGAAAAGCAAGGTCTATCTCAATGGAATTTAACTCAGAACAAAAGGCCACAAGAAATGCCATTAAGCATTTCATCTGATGTGCTAAGAATTCTGCCATCTCACTACCTTAATAATAATAATAATAATGATTTCTAACATAGGTACATGACCTCTCATTTTGGGCACACAGAACAGTTGATTATATTGACACCAGTAATTTGACTGGTACTTAATTTATCTTAGCTTAGCTCTAATCATGAGCCCCAGGACTCAGAGCTTCACCCAGTTTCCACAGTGTGTAAGTGACTGAGATTACAGTCTCTCCCCCACCCCGGCCCTGAATTGAACACTGGTCAGTTGCAGGGTTAATTTCTTAATTATGGCCAGAGCTCATTTACAGCTGGGTATGCAGATACTTTGAAAGTACTTCGGTGAGTGATAACCAGGTTCTGCATAGCAATGGGATGCCCCTTTCACAATGGATACAGCAAAGTGAATGGGATTACAGCATAACAGATTGTGAAGAGGCAGCTAAGAGCTCAGCTGAGCCAATGGTGCTTCTTACTTATACTGATGCTAAGTGGAGGAATCTTAGAAGATCAATGGTCAGGATTACCAAGCTCTATCAAGAATACCAGTTCTGCCACCCTGCCAGGGATATGGTAAAGTCATGGGGACTGCAACATAGTGGATTGTTAAGGGGTAGTGGAAGAGCTCAACTGAGCCAATGGTGTTTCTTACACTGATGCTGAGAAGAGGGATCCTAGGAGATCAACAACCAGGATCACCAAGCTCTATCAGAGTAACTGCAATGCATCCATGGTTGTGTAATCATCTAATGAAAGATTCATTATGGCTGAAGCTTCCAATTCAAATATAAATAAAATTGGATGGTGGCAGACAGTCAATGGAATCCGTATAAACAGTACAACCAGATGATGATTTACAGCTGAGTGGACAGAAGCAACATAAAACAAAGTGTTTTACTCAAAAAACACAATGCACCCATGACCTTACAATTGTCAATGCAACACCCTAACCACTAGGCCACATGCCCCCCACCAAAAGGATAAAAGGTAAAGTTTGAATAATTGTTTGCCATAATTTCAAGACTTCAAAAGTTAAGTGGGGAGGGGCAGAAATAGCAATTGATAAGATCAATCCTAGTAACTTGACTGGTTTAAATATCTATCTTGGATTGATGAAAAGTAAAGTTGACCATAACAAGATTTTAAATAATAATAATCATCCCTGAAATTTTAGGGTGAAGGGAGTTAGTCGATTACATCAACTTGACTGGGGAAGGTGGGATCCAATAAAAGGCAAAATAAACCTTGGCAGAATTTGAACTCAGAAAACAAAGACGAAATGCTACTAAGCATTTTGTCTGACATGCTAATGGTTCTGCCAGCTCACAACCTAATTTAGGGGACAAAGCCAGTAATTTCCAGGGATTAGGTTTAGCCGATATCATTGGCTCCGCCTTCAAGTACTTGACTGGTACTTTATTTTATTTGCCCCGGGGGGAATGAATGAAAATGGCGAATAAATTATAATAGCAGAAAGATTAGAAATTCTTTTTAGAACGAAAGTACTGGGGGGGGG
>NC_068994.1:14528973-14533495 GCF_001194135.2 Octopus bimaculoides
GCAGGAAAGGAGGAAGTGTAAAAAGAAAAACAACTAACAACAACATCAACAACAACCCTTAGCAATATTTCACTTTTCAAATAACAATGAATTTTGATGTGCTTTTTTGAAAATTTTTTTTCTTTTTTTTCTTTTTTAAAGATTAGCTACAGAAGAAATGACCGAATAAAATTAGATTTCGAGACAGGAGGTAGCATGGTATAGTCTTGATTCAACTATCTGTTGGTAAATGATTACATTTTTTTTTTTTGTAATTTAAGGAATTTTGAAAAATCAATTTTTGTTTTGGGTTTTTTGTGTTATTTTTTTTTATCAGATAATAATAATATTAATAATGAAAAAAAAAAAAGTCTAGTATATTTATTTCACCACTTCTAAAGAATTTACCAATTAGCAGAGTACAACACAGACAAATAACAATGATAATATTAATAATTTCTTACATAGGCACCACACCACAAATTTAGGGAAAAGGGTTAGTCGATTGAATCAACCCCAGTACTTAAATGTACTCTCATCTTGGAAGGATGAAAATATAAATTTATCTTGGCAGATTTTAAATTACCTAATCCATATTTTCTCTTTAATCAATCAAATCATTTAAGGCAGTATTTCTGCAAATTGAAAGCAGAGTGGAGAATAGCTGGGAATATGCAGTGTTTTAGAAGGTTGTGGCAATCACACATTCCCTTTTGATGGGGAAAGCTTTGAAAGCAACAATGAAATAATAATACAATGATAATAATAATAATAGTAGCAGCAAGCCAAACCACACTGCTCAAATATGATTATTTCTTACGTTTGCATAAAGCCAGAGATTTTTAGATTAGGGGTAGAGAAAAATGGGATGTTGTAATATTCATGCTTACACTCTAAAATGTATAAGTGAAACAACTTCACCGGTTTCGTTTTTTGTAAAAATTTTTGTTTTAGACAGAGGAGGAAGGGCAGCCTATAGGATACTTTTACAGGGATTTAGAAACTTGCAGTGGAGAGAGAGAGAGAGAGAGAGGAATAAAAATGGAGGTTATGACTCGTGGGTTATCTTTAGATCAAGGACCAGTTCCAAATGCTTGTAATAGACTAGATTCCACTAAACACATTCAAGAGACAGTTGGTGGCATTAAAACAGGGGATGGATTAAGTCAGGAATTTACTATGAAACAGCAGATGGTCAACAGTTCTATCTGGTCATTAGTATATCCACTAAAGACGTTATTTTAGTGTGTGTGTGTGATATGAGAAAAATACACTTGAGCGGTACCCTACTGACCTCTCCAGGCCAACACCGCAAATAGCAAAACACTCATCAGTTTCCATAGTGTTACCATTCCTATGTGCCAATGGTGTTATACCACCTTGTGGTACATACATACAGCTAAATGATGTAGGCCAAGGGGAAGAATCTTTGCCATGGATACAACACAGAGGTAATAGGGTATAAACACCCCAACGATATTTCGACTGAAATTGCTGAGCAAGTGAGAGGAAACAGTAGGGTATAGAGAAGTTCTTAACACCTTTAACACTGAAGTAGAGGAGCTGAATCTAGAGAGAAAAAGCAACTTATTAATGAACTGAAATAGGAGAGAAGAATGATTATCAAAATAGAGATATTGGAAGCCAAAATAATAAAGAAAAATATATATAAAATAAAACTAGTGAGTGTTTTAATCTGAGAGATATATTTAGTTTCAATGAGATTTTTGCTATATTAATTTCTTTACATTCAGAACAGAAATGTTAAATATACGATTAAAGTAGTAAAAGCATTACTGTACATAATTTTACATGCACCCACACACACACACACACACATATAGACACATACACACATGGTTGTCACTTGTACCATGACCTGTATTATGATTTGGCAAACAGTTTTAGGTGCCCATATAGTTGTCAGCAGACAAAGATACCCTACACCAGCAAAATACCCTACACCAACACTGGCCAGGTGGTCTCTCAACCCTGAAGGGTCGAAAAGAATGCTGACATCAATGAGAGCCAGAACAAATATCACATTTTCACATGCATTCTCTCTCTCATTATATATATACGATCTCAGATCAGGTCAGGTCACTTGCTATGCATGTACATCATAATCCCTATATATATATATATATATGTATATATATATAAAATCATCATCCTTTAACATCCATGTTGGTATAGGTTGGACAATTTGACAGGATCTGATGGGTTCAAGGGCTGCATTGTGCTCCAGTGTTTGTTTCTAAAGCTGGGTGCCCTTTGTAACGCCAACAACTTTACAGTAAGTACTGGGTGCTTTTTCTCTCTTATGTATCACCAGCAATAGTGAAAGAAAAAGTAACTGGCTCCTAGGTCAAACCTGATGTTGAATAATCCCAGTTGTATAAGTGGTTGAGTATTCTTTAGAAACTTGTATCCTTAATGTAATAGGAATATGTAACACAGTTGGACAATTGAAATGCAACAAGTTAAAATAAAGTTTACTGCAGTAGTCCCATCCAGAATGTTACACGGGTTACTATGAAGTAGTAAATTATGGTTTAACATGCCAAACAAGAACAATTTTTGCTTCTTTTAATTCTGAAGTCATATTTTTAAACAAGAGGAAAAATGTAAAATATAATTTACGCACACTCATAAAAGAGACCTCACTTTTCTTTCAGTTACATTATGGAAACTTCCAGCATTACAGGTTGTCTTCTTTTCATTTATAACCACTATTATGTAGAATAGATTATCAATCACAATGGTACAGATATACAATGAAGGACTTTGATATTATTACAAAATAAATAAAACAAAGGTGATAACAGCATCTGGGTTTAAAATGGCCACTAGTATTCTACATGTTTACAATGATGCAATTACATCATCTTTAATTTACGATGAAAAAAGAAAAATGGAAGCGGAGTAAAATTATTAAAGGGTAATCCTTTATTAAATGGTAATCCTTTCTACTAAAGACACAAGGCCTGAAATTTGGGGGCAGGAGGAGGATCAGTCAATTGCATTGACCCCCCAGTGTTTCATTGGTACTTAATTTATCAACCCCGAAAGGATGAAAGGCGAAGTCGACCTCAGCGGAATTTGAACTCGGAACATAAGGATGGATGAAATGCAGCAAAGCATTCTACCCAGCATGGTAACAATTCTGCCAAGACCATGTTTATTTGAAAGCAATCAAGATATTTCAGAAGTTGACTTCATCATCATTTAATATCTATGTTCTATGCTGATATGGGGTACATGGTTTGACAGTATCTGCTGGACCCAAGGACTGACTGCACAGTGCTCCAGTGTCAGATTTGGCATGGTTTCTAAGGTTGGATGCCCTTCCTAATGCCAACCACATTGCAGTTTGTACTGGGAGCTTTTTACATGCCACCAGCACTTATGAGGCCATCATGCAGTTTGCAAGACTACAAATCCCGAGGGGGCCCACAGCAAATGGTAATTATGTCAATGCATATATATTAAATGATTAAAGAAGGAAGAACCATAAGAAAATAACAATGAAATAGAAATACTGAATAAATCCTAATTACAATAACATATTTTAATATAATATATTTCACATTATGTTTCTCTCTCTATATGTATGTATGCTTGTATGTGTGTGTGTGTGTGTGTGTGTGTGTGTGTATATATATATATATATATGTATATATATGTATATATATATTTATGTATAAAGGTTACGAAGGGTATTGGAGTCAACCAAACTCTAAAGATACAGGTAATGCCGAGTAAGTGCTGTATACCAACTAGTTTTGCCCCTGATGTGGTTGCAACATGAATGGGGAATATAACGTGGGTCGTGTATTAGCGTATGTATATATAAAAAAAGAATAAGATAAAGAGACCAATGGTATAAGTAGAATTATATTTTACATAAAATATGATTCTACTTATGCCATTGGTCTCTTTATCTTATTCTTTTTTTATATATATATTTATGTATGTATATATTTAATCATCGTTTAACGTCTGCCTTCCATGCTGGCATGGGTTGGACAGTTTGACAGGAACCGGCCAAGTAGAAAACTACCCCAGGCTACTGTGTCTGTTTTTGGCATGATATTTATGGCTGGATGCCCTCCCTAACGTGTGTGTGTGTGTGTGTGTTTAAGTATTTGTATGTATGTTATATATCATCATCATCATCATCATCGTTTAACGTCCGCCTTCCATGCTAGCATGGGTTGGACGACTTGACTGAGGACTGGTGAAACCGGATGGCAACACCAGGCTCCAATCTAAATTTGGCAGAGTTTCTACAGCTGGATGCCCTTCCTAACGCCGATGCTTTCTAACCTAGGCTCTAGATCAATGTTCTAGAGGTGGGATAAATGAAAGCTAAAGTAAACCTTGGCAGGATTTTAACTAAGAATGAGAAGAAACATAACTAAATACTGCAAGACAGGTGTCGCCATCTACCACCTTTTCATAATGCTGCAGCATCAGTTGGTACTGGTGGTAGTGGTGCTGGCAGTGAGCTGTACCAAAACTGAACATCAGACTATTTCAC
>NC_068994.1:14533505-14534418 GCF_001194135.2 Octopus bimaculoides
GGTGGACGATCACCAGGGAAGATCAGAATGAATGAACCCTTTTACAAAAAGAAACAAAAAATTAAGAACAAAATAATAATAATAAAAGGACTAAATATAACAAAAAGACATTTAAATATATATATATATTGCAATAAATGTAGGAATTTACAAGCTTATATCTGTATATGGATTAAGTTTTGTCACAGGCTGGCTTCATGGATTAACTGTAATAAGTTTGTTGTGGATCGTGTGGAGTTGAGATGGTTGGATATTGACGGGTATGACTTCGGGTCGGGTGCCAGGAGTGGGGATTGATATTCGCCCAAGTACCAGGCTGTCCAGGCTTTTCTCTTTTAGTACCTAGAGAAGAAGAGAGAAAAAAGAAAGAAAAATTGCTGATAACGTGTTTTAGCAGAGTTATAAATTAATAATGGTTTCAAATTTTGGCACAAGGCCAGCAATTTCGGGGGAGGCAGGTAAAGTTGATTACATCAACCCTAATACTCGACCATGTGGAGGTGCAATGGCCCAGTGGTTAGGGCAGCAGACACGCGGTCATAGGATCACGGTTTCGATTCTCAGATCGGGCGTTGTGAGTGTTTATTGAGCGAAAACACCTAAAGCTCCGCGAGGCTCCGGCAGGGGATGGTGGCGAACCCTGCTGTACTCTTTCACCACAACTTTCTCTCACTCTTACTTCCTGTTTCTGTTGTGCCTGTAATTCAAAGGGTCAGCCTTGTCACACTGTGTCACGCTGAATATTCCCGAGAACTAAGTTAAGGGTACACGTGTCTGTGGAGTGCTCAGCGACTTGCACGTTAATTTCACGAGCAGGCTGTTCCGTTGATCGGATCAACTGGAACCCTCGACGTCGTAAGCGACGGAGTGCCAGCAGCAACAACAATACTCGACTGGTACTTATTTTATGGAC
>NC_068994.1:14534622-14537373 GCF_001194135.2 Octopus bimaculoides
ATGTGGAGGTGCAATGGCCCAGTGGTTAGGGCAGCAGACACGCGGTCATAGGATCACGGTTTCGATTCTCAGATCGGGCGTTGTGAGTGTTTATTGAGCGAAAACACCTAAAGCTCCGCGAGGCTCCGGCAGGGGATGGTGGCGAACCCTGCTGTACTCTTTCACCACAACTTTCTCTCACTCTTACTTCCTGTTTCTGTTGTGCCTGTAATTCAAAGGGTCAGCCTTGTCACACTGTGTCACGCTGAATATTCCCGAGAACTAAGTTAAGGGTACACGTGTCTGTGGAGTGCTCAGCGACTTGCACGTTAATTTCACGAGCAGGCTGTTCCGTTGATCGGATCAACTGGAACCCTCGACGTCGTAAGCGACGGAGTGCCAGCAGCAACAACAATACTCGACTGGTACTTATTTTATGGACCCTGAAATGGATGAAAGGCTAGGTTGACCTTGGTAGAATTTGAACTCAGAAAGTAAAGACAGACGAAATGCCACCAAGCATTTTGTCTGAAATGCTAATGGTTCTGCCAGGTTGCTGTCTTAGAATTATGAATTAATAATAACAATAATAAACATAGGGGTTAATAACAATTTTACACAAGAAACTTTCAGGTTATATTCGAAACACTAGTTTAAACCTTTAGCATTTAAACTGGCCATATCCAGTCAAAACAAGCCTCCTGTTTTATGTTCAAACTGGCCTGATCTAGCCTCTTACACCTACCCTGCAATGTCATTCTAAAAATAGAAAATAACATCATCAACATCTCAAAGCTATGAAACAATACATGATTAATTCAAAATCATATGAATAAATAAGCTTTACCTTTGGCAGAGTAATTTGAACATTAAAGGTTTAATACAAAAGTAACTGTAAAAGTCATTTTATTAAATACAACTGAATTTTTGATTGCTCTCAAAGTTAATAGAAACACACATAGGTAATATATTTCAACTGAAATATGGTAGTAGAATAAAAAAAAAAGTTAACAAAACTACATAGGCGTAGGAGTGGCTGTGTGGTAAGTAGCTTGCTTACCAACCACATGGTTCCGGGTTCAGTCCCACTGCGTAGCACCTTGGGTAAGTGTCTTCTACTATAGCCTCAGGCCGACCAAAGCCTTGAGAGTGGATTTGGTTGACGGAAACTGAAAGAAGCCCGTCGTATATATGTGTGTGTGTGTGTGTGTGTGTGTGTGTGTGTATGTGTGTGTGTGTGTGTATGTTTGTGTGTCTGTGTTTGTCCCCCCAACATCACTTGACAACCGATGCTGGTGTGTTTACGTCCCCGTAACTTAGTGGTTTGGCAAAAGAGACCGATAGAGTAAGTACTAGGCTTACAAAGAATAAGTCCTGGGGTCGATTTGCTTGACTAAAGGCAGTGCTCCAGCATGGCCACAGTCAAATGACTGAAACAAGTAAAAGAGTAAAGAGTAAAGAGTAAAACTACATACCCGAGCATATTCAGGTGTTGGGAAAGATGAAAAATCTGTTCTCACTTGACCACCAGTCCTGTTTGCTGCCAGAAAATTGGTCACCTGGACTTGGAGCTGTTTAAAAGGAAAGAAAAAAAAATTAAATAATATCAGATACACAATTTTGAAAAAAAAAAATAAAGCAGATGATGTCATTTTAAGTGCTATGAGCGGAACTGGAATACACAAGACATTGTTCTTTCCAGTCTATACAAGAATGGAAAAACTAGCATAAAGCCAATTAATTAGCTCTATAATATCTACAGACATGACTGGGTTAACAGACAGGGCAAATGGATAATAAAGGCACTAGACAGCTGATCCATGTTACTAGCATTTGCACTGTGCTCTGGACACTTTACTGTACTTGCCTCAGCCTACCTAGATGAACGTAGGTATCAATTCCCACTTCAAAGTTGAGTGGTTAGTGTTATATATGATATCCAGCTGTAATAATAGAAAGAAATTTAACAAAAAAGGAAAATAAGCGACACTTGCTCTAAAAATTCTTAGAAAGGTCCAGGTTTACAAAAACTACCTAAGATATGACACCATGAAAGATAGATATTAAGAAAGAAAAAAAATACTTAAAAATTACATAAAAAATGCTTTGACAGTGACTCCACATGTTATTTAGGGATTAAATGAAAGATCTGTTGATGCACACACAGCTAATGTTTTCCATGTATTCATGAAGTCAACACCCAACAATGATTCATGTGTTATTTAAATGAGAAATTAAAATCTTCCTGGAGAGAACACTGGACTATTGTAGATAAATTTTCCGTTTGAAGAATTAAAATCCCAGTACTGCCAATGGGCTATAATGCTGCCATTATTTCTGGAGTATCTCCTTTGCCATTATGGAAGTTGATAACAATACTATGCCAGTCACTAGACAGTTTCTGTCTACCAAGTCAACTCACAAGGCTTTGGTCAGCCTGAGGCTTTAGTAGAAGACATTTCCAAGGTGCCACGCAGTGGGACTGAACCTGGAACCATGTGGTTGGTAAGCAAGCTACTTACCACACAGCCACTCTTGTGCCTATATATCATTTACTTTGTTTCAGTCATTAGACTGCAGCCATGCCCTGCCTTGAAGAATTTCTAGTCAAATATATTGACACCCAGTACTTATTCTATTGGTCATTTTTGCTGAACCGTTAAGTTATGGGGATGTAAAGACACCAGCACTGGTTGTCAAGTGGTGGGGTTGGCAAACACAGACACAAAGATACACACACACACACACACACACACACACAGATATATATAT
>NC_068994.1:14538217-14542050 GCF_001194135.2 Octopus bimaculoides
GTCTGAGTCACTGGCTTGGTACCTGTTCAAAATGAAAATAACATTGAGTACATGTGCAACACGGTATACAAAGGGAGATTAAATAATAAATAAATGTCATGTTTTTTTTAAAAATCCATTTAAATATACAAAATTTACTGAATAAGTCAAATCAGATAAAAAAAAAAAAGTCAAAACAGGTTTTAGTCCTTTGACCAGTTCTACTATATTCAAACTTCATTAACCCTTTCATTACTGTATTTATTTTGAGATGCTCTGTGTTTCTTTCTATTACTTTAAATATAACAAAGAATTTAGTAAAATAACTTAGTTATCATTCAGCTAGTGTTAGGAACATAAATTGTGACTAAGGTTTGGTGGAAGATTTTAGTCCAAAACTTATGAAAACAAGACATTAGTACTCAGAGCCAGAGCAGGTTTCAGCCGGGTTGGTAACAAAAGGGTTAAGGATAGTAAGGTAACATTCAAGTTAGAGAACTGGACCCAGATATAAGCCAATAATAACCAAAATAGATGCTACTGTTCAACATGCTAACCCACCTCACATTCCATCATATCTATCTGATGTATCATTACTGGTTTCAAATTCTAGCACAAGCCAGTAACTTCAAGGAAGGGAGCAAATCAATTACATTGACCCCAGCACCCAACTAGTATTTATTTTATCAATCCTGAAAGGATGAAAGGTAAAGTTGACCTTGGAGGAATTTGAACTCAGAATGCAAAGATGGACTCAGAAACCATGGTCTACTGGTCTTGCCAAGCTGGAGGGGAGTGATTCAATCCCTTAATCAAAATATATCGGACACATATTGTGTGTCATTAACCAACTGGAAAAGACATTTTTCCTGAGGTTAAAATGTAGTGACGTAACTCTTTATTGAACAGCCATGTTATAGTGGCAAAAAAAAAAAACGTTACCATCTAATATTGTTACCATGTTTAGAGATTTTAGAAGTAGCTATTTTGCTCATTATATATATATTTCGAAACGCCAGTATTATAATGGTGGCAGCTGATGAAGGAAATGTTCTCTATGTGGCCTGTGTGTTTTCTGTACCTTGTTTATAATATTGTCCATATTTTTTGCAACGTCCTGTACCCAGATATGCATTTATATATACATGTGGATGAAGGTATGTATATACATGTGGATGAAGGTATGTACATACATGTACGTATATACGCATATACTCATATATTATTTATATATATATATATAAGGTTATGATAAGAAATTAGAGAGTATGAGGTCAAACAATAATAGCAATTTTGATGGGGTGGTTTTAACTATGGGCAATCCTGACTATACAAGAGCAAGACAGTTTCCATGGCATGTGTAGTGGTTCAAAATAGTCAGATGTTTAGCAAAAGACTTACCAGGCTTTCTGCTACTGATGTCAATGACCACAGGGCAAGCACTCAGTTGATTAGCTTCCTGGAAACAAAAAAATGAATAACAAATAAATAAAGAAATAAAAGTAAAAGCCAAATTCCAAATATTCTAGTTTCCCTTCAGATACAAATATGTAAATTATTTTTTTTTGTTTTTTTTTTTTAAATGTTCACCTTCCCATGCTTGCATGAGCTGGATGGAATTCATTGAGGTGGATTTCTATGGATGAATGCTCTTCCTGTCACCAACCCTAATCTGTTTCCAAGTAAGGTAATATTTTCCCATGCCCAGACACAAATATCTGTGTTCAGTTATGCTTCCTGTCCCTTTATTTATAAATTCATTGACTTTGCCTTCGTTAATAAATGATGATTAAACACAAATTTTGTTCTTTTCCCCAAGGCCAGACATGTTTTTACAGAAGATTGAAAATGAATGACACCATTTGTATGTCAGTGACAACACACAGACACACAAAGGCTTCTTTCAGTTTCCATCTACCAAAATCCACTCTGTCAGCTTGGGGCAATAGAAGTCACTAGCCCAAGGGTCACTTTTTACCATACAGCCATGCCTTAAATATCTTTATACATCCTTAGGTAGATGAACCCTAAATTTAGAGGAGCAGGGCAACTGACAATTGAGCTGTTCATTCACTTGCAGGGAATGGCTTCAATTGTGATTGAAACCACATCAAAGCTGTCTTGATAGGGCTTCACTTTTAATGTGCAGTTTGTTCCATGGTGAAATTAAGGCACCATAAAATAAACAAATCCAAGAGTAAAGTTAGAGACGCAGCTGATAACTATTTAGCAGTAAATGGGTTTGACAAATGGAACAGAATCATAGATCAGTGTAATGCTCTTTGCATGCACGTATGCACATGCTGTTATGCAACTAGTGCATAAACGAAAAAAATTAAAAGACATTCATTTTAAACCGACACAATTCACAGGGCCCATGAGTCATTTACACATTGCAGTTTATAGAATGCACTTACATAATTTTATATATTGATACAGGTTTATACACAAAATATATCTAAAAACACTAAAAATTAAAAAAAAACTCAGTGGACATATTTTATCACTGGAGAAACAATATAAGCTCATCATAACATTTTTACACAGACTCTACTAAAGGGAATGCTGAATCATAGTCTTTTATTCTTTTACTTGTTTTAGTCATTTGACTGCGGCCATGCTGGAGCACCGCCTTTAGTCGAACAAATTGACCCCCCCAGGACATATTCTTTGAAAGCCTAGTACTTATTCTATCGGTTCTCTTTTGCCGAACTGCTAAGTTACAGGGACGTGAACACACCAACATTGGTTGTCAAGCAACAGTGGGGGAACAAACAGACACACACACACACACACACACATATATATATATATGATGGGCTTCTTTCAGTTTCTGTCTACCAGATCCACTCACAAGGCTTTGGTCGGCCCGAGGCTATAACAGAAGACACTTGTCCAAGGTACCACGCAGTTAGACTGAACCCAGAACCATGTGATTCAGAAACTTCTTACCTCACAGCCAACTAATAAATAAAAACTTCAAATCCAACTACATTTGAGAAGGCTTTGTTACCTTACAAATACACACCTGTTTAACAAGAAACTTTATACAGTTCTATATTTAAGAGATGAGGAATTATGTACATTATTTACATTTGGCTGATATTTGTCCTCATCTTGTTTGTTAACACAAAGTTTCAGCTGATATACCCTCCATCCTTCATCAGGTGTCTTGGGGAAATTTTGAACCTGGGTTCTCATTCCTAAGTCATTTTTCGATACTATTATTATTATTATTATTATTATTCAGGTCACTGCATGGAATCAAACTCAGAATCTCGGGGTTAGTAACCCGCACTCTTAACCGCAATGCCAAATGTCTATAATTGCCCACAGGTATATGGCATAGTGGTTAAGAGCGCAGACTACTAACCCCAAGATTCCGAGTTCGATTCCAGGCAGTGATAATAATAATTATAACATCGAGAAATATCTTAGGAATGAGAACCCAGGTTCGAAATTTCCCCAAGACACCTGATGAAGGGTGGAGGGCATATCAGCCGAAATGTTGTGTTAACAACAAACAAGATGAAACAAATAGCTGTCAAATGTAAATAATGTAAATAATGAAGAAACTGTTTAATATATGAAGTAAAAAATATCAAAAAACGTACAAGATCTCTAGCAAAACAAGATATAAGGAAAACAGTTTTGGACAGACCTTCAACAGCTGAGTAACTCTCTTTGTAAGATCGTTCAGTTCTGTCTTGCCAGGAATATTGTCAGGAAGTTCCCCAATCTTGACGAGACCTGTCTTATTGGCAAGACCTGTAGGTTTTTTAGGCACATAAAGGGATGGTAGTTGACTCATTTGATCCTGGTACAGAAACCAAAGCAGATTTAGTAACAACATT
>NC_068994.1:14542599-14548246 GCF_001194135.2 Octopus bimaculoides
GGAAGGGGAACAAAAAGGGGGAAGGGGAACAAAGAGGGGGAAGGGAAACAGAGGGAGAAGGGGAGCAAAGGGGAAACAAAGGAAAAGTAAAGGCCAATAAAAGGACAAGCAAAAGTGATGGAATGAAAGCAAAGGTGAAGGAGGAGAAAGAGAGAAACAGAGAGAGATGGAGAACAATAGTTATTTCAATGATGATGAAGAACAACTTACTCTTAGTCTCTGACCCTTTAAACGGATGTTTTCTTGAATTACATGATTTAATGCTTCTTTCATTGAAGAAATCTGCAAAAAACAAGCAAAAAAAAAAAAAAAACTTACAAGAGGTTGAAAGCAAAGAAGAAATACCCTTGAATCAGAATCCTATAAACACAACCTGGACTGAGGAGTTTATTTCAGTTTAATGATTGAGGAGTTTAATTCACAAGCACACAGTACCGAGTTCATTTCCATTATGAAAACCTTTGGTCAAATGTTTTTAGTTCTTCAAGTAGATCAAAGCTTTTGTTGCCCAATGTCTTATCTATTTTTCCATGTTTGCATGAGTCAGATGAGAATATGTTGGGAGAGAGATTTTCTATGTGTGGATGCCCTTCCTGACACCAACACTCACCTGCTTCCAAGTAAGGTCATAATACCCTGGTCCATCATCATTTAACATCCGTTGTCCATGCTGGCAAGCTGCACCAAACTGCAGTCTGATTTGGCATGGTTTCTATGGCTGGATGCCCTTCCTAATGCCAACCACTCCGATAGTGTAACGGGTGCTTTTACGTGCCATTGGCACAGTATCTGTCACAACTACAATTTTACTTGGCTTGATGGATCTTCTCAAGCATGACATAATACCAAAGGTCTGTCATTCATCATTGCCTCCATGGAGCTTTTCACAACCATCATGCCACTTTGCCTCCAATGAAGCTCAATGTGCAAAAGGTGTTTTTTATGTGCCACTGGCACCGGGTTGTCAGTTACGTGACACCAGCATCAGCCACGACTACGATTTCACTTGGCTTGACAGGTCTTCTCAAGTACAGCATATCGCTACTGAACAACAAAAAAGGCCAGACATAAGCTACAAGGAAAGCTAGAAACAAACAACAACATTTGTACAAGTCTTTTTGCTTATGAAGATTGTGCAACATAAAGACATGTCAAGAAACCTGGATGTGCTTTTGTGGTGGACTGCAAGCAAATGACACTGTCTATATTAGTGGCTCTCAACTGGGGTCCATATGGCCCATGAGGATTCATATATAATTTTGTTGTTGATCTCAAACTGTAGATGGAACATGTGGAAAAAGAATCAGGAAGACATGGGGACAAGGTGGTGAAGCAAGACCTTCGAATGTTGGACCTCATGGAGGCAATGACAAGTGACCGAGACTTTTGGCGATATGCTGTGCTTGAGAAAACTCATCAAGCCAAGGCCAAGTGAAATTGCAGTTGTGGCCAATGCCAGTATCACATAACTGGCACCTGCGTCGGTGGCACATAAAAGCACCGGTACTGGTGGCATGTAAAAGGTACTCATTACACTCTTAGAGTGGTTGGTATTAGGAAAGGCATCCAGCTGTAGAAACCACGCCAAATTAGAGTGGATCTTGGTGCAGCTCTGCAGTTTACCAGTTCCAGTTAAACCGTCTAACCCATGCCAGCATAGAAAGCAGATACTAAATGATGAGGAGGATGATTTATGTTCAATAAATTGCTTACACTTCTAGAATACACATATACTCTTTTACTTGTTTCAGTCATTTGACTGCGGCCATGCTAGAGCACCGCCTTTAGTCGAGCAAATCGACCCCTGGACTTATTCTTTGTAAGCCTAGTACTTATTCTATCGGTCTCTTTTGCCGAACCACTAAGTTATGAGGACGTAAACACACCATCATCGGTTGACAAGCAATGTTGGGGGGACAAATACAGACACACAAACATATACACGCACATACATATATATATAAATATATATATATATATATATATATATATATATATATATATATATATATATATATATACGACAGGCTTCTTTCAGTTTCCGTCTACCAAATCCACTCACAAGGCTTTGGTCGGCCCGAGGCTATAGTAGCAGACACTTGCCCAAGGTGCCATGCAGTGGAACTGAACCCGGAACCACAATTCCTAATAATATTTTTAAAAAATATATATAATAGAATTTTTATTTATATGCACTGAATGGTTATGGGGTTCCAGTAGAGTAAACAGGGAATCAAAGGAGTCCATAGATGAAAAATGGTTGAGAACCACTGGTCTATACAGAACAGTGAGGCATTTTTGTTTACAATCAGAGAACACATTAAGAAAGGAAAGGAAATGCAATGCAACAAAATTAAACAAAACAAACTCACTCACACTCACACATACACACAAAATAGGAGATTAAGAAAAATTTTGAAACAGTCTCTTACCTGTTGTTTCAGCATTGGTGATTCTTGAACATTGGTAGATGATGTGCAGAGTACTGTAGGACTTGCTGTTAATGCACCAGAGATTAATGAAGGAGAAGAAAATATTACATTTGGTAATTCAATAAAATTGTGTAACATGATTTTTGTCCTTGGGTAGCAACTGTTATTTCCTATTGCTTACCCCTACAAAGTGTGGAAAATGGCTACTATTTCCTTCAAACTTTGTTTTTGTTACATTTATTCAAGCCCCAAAGAATCCCTCACAATACATGGCTATGATGTTCCCCAACTACTCCTACTTATGATCAGAGATGCACATATTGTCAGCCATTAAAGGACATGCTCAAGTGGTTAAGGTCATGCAATTGACAAGCATATTTGTGGTATTGAGCAGAACATTTGGTATAACAATATTTCTGCTTCAGCACTGAATCTGTCTGAAATGTAATGGAGAATAGGTCAGTTTCAAAAGACTGATGTCCAGGTCAGAAAAGCAAAGTTTGAAGGGAATAACAATCATATCCTTTGGTTTTTAGATAGAAGCAGATAGGAAAAAACACTTACTGACTAAAGACAAAAAAAGAATTTTTAATTTTTTTTACAGTGTAATCAGAGTATTTCTAAAACGTTATGTATAATTGATTAAATGTAATTTAATTTAAAATAATAGTTATAGCTGCTTTTGTTTAAAAATACAGTTTTTGGTTAAAATACAGTTTTTGGTTAAAATACAGTTGTCAAACACGAATGATAGTCACTGCTTTAAGCAACAAAAGTTTCCTTTTTTGTAATGAAGAACGATCTTACAAAGTTCATTCTAGAAGCATTTGGAACATAAACAAACAGGAAATTTTAACTAATGTTTTCCACCGAGAGAATTCTAAAACACTTGGAAAAAGTAACAACATACAATTATAACTAAGTGGCATTCCTAACCCTCTTGGGACACCCAGACCAATTGATCAGCCCTGGTGATACAAGCTGAAAGGACTTTGAGGCCGACCCATCAGCCCGATGGAACAAATGTGGTGAATGGTTGGTTTTGAAGTGTAATAGCTAACCAGAGATTCAAATGACATCAATTAACTTTGAAAATAATGAAGTATTTCTCAGAGTTGGTTGGCACTCCGTCGCTTACGTCGAGGGTTCCTGTTGATCCGATCAACGGAACAGCCTGCTCGTGAAATTAACGTGCAAGTGGCTGAGCACTCCACAGACACGTGTACCCTTAACGTAGTTCTCGGGGATATTCAGCGTGACACAGTGTGACAAGGCTGACCCTTTGAATTACAGGCACAACAGAAACAGGAAGTAAGAGTGAGAGAAAGTTGTGGTGGAAGAGTACAGCAGGGTTCGCCACCATCCCCTGCCGGACGCCTCGTGGAGCTCTAGGTGTTTTCGCTCAATAAACACTCACAACGCCCGGTCTGGGAATCGAAACTGCGATCCTATGATCACGAGTCCGCAACTTCATTATTAAGCCAGTGTTTAGAACATAAACTAACATGAAATTTTGATTAAGGTTTCAAATGACACCATTTGTATCACAAAAGCAGGGGCAGTTTCAAGCAGGTTAACACCAAAAGGGTTAATCTAAGGATCATAGTGCAGTACAAAACATCTTACCAGGTGGTGGGCCCGCAGAGTTGTTGCGAGAGAGTCCCTCCATCAGGTGCTTACGGGTGGCAGATTTGAACTTCTTTTCCAGCTCCGACCGATCCTCTTGCAGGTGATCAATGTCCTCTTGCATCATCCTGACATTCTTCTCAAACTGCCTGCAAAGATTGAAAATACATAACACATTCAATAAACACGGTGACTAAACTCCTTTCCTGGAAGAAAGCAGGGTAAAACAAGTGTGCCTTATTAATACTGAATATTTTTTTTTATTCTTTTACTTGTTCCAGTCATTTGACTGCAGCCATGCTGGATCACCGACCCCAGGACTTACTCTTTGTAAGACTAGTACTTATTCTATTGGTCTCTTTTGCCAAATCACAAAAACACGCCACCATCAGTTGGCAAGCGATGGTGGGGGAACAAACACAGATACACACATATAAATACATTCACAGACAGACACACACACACACACACACATATATATATATGATAGGTTTCTTTCTGTTTCTGTCTACTAAATCCACTCACAAGGTTTTGGTTGGCCCGAGGCTATAGAAGACACTTGCCCAAGATGCCACACATTGGGACTGAACTCAGAACCATGTAGTTGAGAAGCAAGCTGCTTACTATGCAGCCATGCCTGCACCTACTGATGATGATGATGTGAGAAGTAGAAAGAATAAATAAATTCATCATCACCATTTTAATACCCACTTTTCCATGTCTGTATGAGTCAAGAGTTTTATTGAGGCAGATTTTCTATGGCAAGATGCCCTTCCTGTCACCAATCCTGTGTGCAAGCAAGATATTATTCCCCCACGGGCAGACATGTTCTTACAGAATCATCATCATCATTTAACATCTGTTTTCCATGCTGGGTTGGATGGTTTGACAGGAGCTGGCCCACCAAGGAGCGGTCCAGACTCCAAACTACAGCTCAATGCCCTTCCTAATGCCAATCACTTTACAGAATGTGCTGGGTGCTTTTTAAGCTCTACCGACATGGGTGCTGTCATGAGTGCATCTTACATGACACCAGCACCTGTAAAGGTGCTGGAAATAAAGACACTGCTTGCATGAGAGTGACAACCATTTTACAACTGGAGACACTAACATACACATACTCACACACATATAGGTGGAACCACATAGTTCTAGGTTCAGTCTCATGGCATGGCACCTTGGGCAAGTGTCTTCTGCAATAGCCCTAGCTTGACCAAAGCCTTGTTAGTGGATTTGGTAGATGGAAACTGAAAGAAACCCACAGTATGTGCGTGAGTGTGTGTATTTTTGTGTTTGTCTCCCATCACTGCTTGACAATCGGTGTTGGTTTGTTTACATCCTTGTAACTTAGTGGTTAGGCAAAAGAGATAAAATAAGTATCGGGGTTGTCATTTGCCCTAAACTAGGACTGCCCTGTTATGTTGGCAATCTTTACTACAATTTTGAAATAATTCTTACTAATTTTAGCACAATTTAGGGCAACAATTTTGAAGGAAGTGGGAGGTTGATTACATCAACCCCAGTGCTCCTTTGGTATTTATTTTATTGACACCCCCCACCCCACCAAAAAAAAAATGAAAGACAAAAGT
>NC_068994.1:14548339-14549339 GCF_001194135.2 Octopus bimaculoides
TTTTGCCAGCTTGCTGCCTTTCAAATTTTAATATAATGTCCATTATATTAGCAGGAAAAAAAAACAAACTTACTTTTGTTGTTCGTCTAACTGAGATCGAACTTCATCCAGCTGTTGTTTCAATTTCTTGCTTTCATCCTCATATTCCTTGGTGGCAGTCTCCAGTTTCTTTTCAGTCACCTTCACCTTCAGCTGTTGCTGGCTCAATGTTTCTTGCTATAAAGGGAAAACAAAAATATGTTGGCCACTTAATGTCACTATATTAATGTAAAACCATATTGCATTTAACTTGTGACTGGATGGGGAGGACAAACAAAACAACAATCAATGAAAAATCAATCATTTGAGAAAAAAAAAATGCTATTAATTTAGCAGAATAATCTTATTTTAAAGAAGACCCCTGTAAATGTATATTGCTTTAGTCAGAGAATCTCTAAACCCTTTGAAAGTAGAGAGAGATTAACAATATATTTTGTGATAAGTTACATTCATAAACTAACAGAAATGAAAAACAATTTTTCATCATTTAATGCCCATTGTTCATATTGGCATGGGCTGGACGGTGTGACCAGGGCTGGCCAGCTGCACCAGACTCCAGTCTGATTTGACAGTTTCTAATGCCGGATTAGAGTGGAGGCGCAATGGCCCAGTGGTTAGGGCAGCGGACTCGCGGCCATAGGATCACGGTTTCGATTCCCAGACCGGGCGTTGTGAGTGTTTATTGAGCGAAAACACCTAAAGCTCCACGAGGCTCCAACAGAGGATGGTGGCGAACCCTGTTGTACTCTTTCACCACAACTTTCTCTCACTCTCACTCTTACTTCCTGTTTCTTTTGTGCCTGTAATTCAAAGGGTCAGCCTTGTCACACTGTGTCACGCTGAATATCCCCGAGAACTATGATAAGGGTACACGTGTCTGTGGAGTGCTCAGCCACTTGCACGTTAATTTCACGAGCAGGCTGTTCCGTTGATCAGATCAACTGGAACCCTCGACGTAGTA
>NC_068994.1:14550856-14551620 GCF_001194135.2 Octopus bimaculoides
AGAGAGAGAGAGAGAGAGAGAGAGAGAGAGAGAGATGAATCAAAAGCAATAATCAACTCCAAAACAGTACCGGAGACACTCATAAGGTCCGCTATCTTCTTTGCCGTACACCTTATCAGTAGCTTCATAGGCGAGTTCTTCCATTTGCTTAGGTTTAACACCTTCGTTATCTGGTCAGGATATACAGAGTTCATCAAATCAGCAGACATTTAAAAGAAAAACAGTCTAATATGGGGGGAGTGGTGGTGGTGGGGATTCCTTCATGTTTGAATAAATCTAATTATGGTTAATATTTTATTTCTGTCTATTCCACTTACCAATTTTTGACTAATTACATTAATTCACATATTTCAAAACTATAGTTACATTATATAAAGGAATATAACATGGCATCATTGATTAAGAACTAGAAGAGGTGTGGGTTTGGGAGAAGGGGCATGATCAGAGGAAGACCTGCAGTACCCATGGGAAGCGTTGCTGTTGCGTAGGGGTTCATAAACCTTTTTTATTTTTATTTTTTTTGTAGTGTCCCTTTTTAAGTAGTTGTTAAGACTAGTCTCAACTTAAATGGTGAGTGAGGTATCACGATTAAACTAACTTAACATGGACAATAATTTATAAATTTTACTCTAAAAATGGATTGTATAATCTTAATAGCAAATTGTAAAAAATTGATAAAGACAAAAGTTGTAAAATTACTTTAAACATTGCAAGTTAATGATTTCCTTGTGCCTAATGAGATCTCATTTTATTTTAATAAACAT
>NC_068994.1:14552204-14556222 GCF_001194135.2 Octopus bimaculoides
CAGAATCACAACATCACTTTACTTATGACATGGAATATAATACATTTAAAGATAAAATTTATTTATGGAAAGTAAAATTACCAAAAAATTTAATCATTAAATATGCTTTTTATGGTGGGGAAAAAAAATGTGATAAAGTTTAATTACTATATTTTTTTTTTTCTTAAAAATATCTGATTTTAAAAAGTTAAGTGATTTGATAATTAGAAACTTTTCAATACAAATTTGTAAATTGAAATAAAATATTTCTGTAGAAAATATAAAACTGGAATTCCCCATGTGGGTACATGAAATTCAAATTATCAAAAATTAATAAATTAGAGTCTTATAGAGACTTGTAGGTTAAAGATGATAAATTGTTGAAAATCTATGAGGAATAAAATAAAAAAAGGAAAAAAAAAGAAAAAATATCACAAGTCAAAAATCTGCATTTCATTTCCAAGATTTTCAGATTTTCAAAATGCTTTCCATTATAAAGCATGCAGCAGTTGAACATTGCAACCTTAACATTGAGCCTACTCTTTTTATACATACATTATATATATATATATCCCATTCCAGCTTCAATTCTACAGCAAGTCTAGTGTATTATTATTTCTATTATAGCTGTTGTTATAAATCTAATAGTCTTTTACAAGCTAGCGACTACTGGCAGAATTAAGCTTGAGTGAGTGACGCCTGAAATAATGGAAACCATTTTGAAAGTACCTCTTGATGGAAATCCCTTTTACAAGATAATTCAGATGGATGTTAACACAATTTTTGTAAGAATGTCATACTTTTAGAATAAAATATTTTTTCAACATTCATATATATCAAAATGAAAAGACAGTATATTTAAATGTTGTCAGTATTTCAGGAAAAAATACTACCAACATTCAAATAGCTTCGTTTTTTAGTTTTATTTCAATACTTATATTTAGAAAGAATTTTTAGGAACATCCAATTCCTTAAATGCTAAATCTAAAGAAACTGTTGATAAAAGATTTGCTGCAATAAAATAGTGGCAATAATGTCTCTAATTTCATTCCACATTCAGAATCTTCTAGCTGGCATGCCTCACATGGAAGAACTCGTAAAACAAAATTGGACAACATCTAGAGATGCAACACAGGAAAAAAGAAATATTACCACAATATGAGAAATGAAGGAAAATTTTAGATAATAATTAAATAACTATACCTTACAACAGCAAAAAAGAAACAAGAAACAAAAAAAGAAATTATTGTAGTAATTCGAGTAAGCATGGTTGTATGGTTAGAAGCTTGCTTTACAACCACATGGTTTCAGGTTCAATCCCACTGTGTGGCACCTTGGGGAAAATGTCTTCTACTATAGTCCCTGGCTGACCAATACCTTGTGAGATAATTTAGCAGGTGGAAATTAAGTGAAAGCCAATTGCATATATGTGTGTGTGTGTGTGTGTGTGTGGCCTTGTGTTTGTGCATGTCCCCCACCTATGTTACACCCAGTAACATAGTGGTTTTCACAAAAACAGACCTATGGAATAAGTACCAGCCTTAAAAAAATAAATACTGAGGTTCATTTGTTTGACTAAATCCAACATGACTAAAATTCAATGACTGAAACAAGTAAAAAAATAGTTATGAGTTTTATTATATTCTTTGAAATTTTTTTTGTTTTACATACTCTGAATAACTGTCTTGGAAATTTCTAGAAAAGTCATGAAAATATTCTAGTTACTACCAACATAGTAAGGTGACAGAATTTTTTTTAAAATATTATTAATAGCCCTAAATAATCCCTTTTGTTGTCATATTTCTGCTGATATGTACTGCCTTTGTTTCAATTAATTTTGAAAATAATGAATTCCGTAAAAGAATAACTGTCAGTATTGTACCAGTGTTTGGAACAAAAATTAACATGAAATTTTGATGGAAGGTTTTAATTTAGATCACATAAAAACACAAAGTCTATGATAGAAAAGAGCAGTCTTGGGCGACTTGGTATCAAAAAAGTTAATCAGATGTATGATCAAAAAGCATTCCAACAAGAATTGTGCTGCTTTTTTTTTATATTTGGAATCACATGGTCCAATGTGTCCTTTCTTTTCAAGTGACCATGTAGAGGCTAAAATGGTATCTGTATCTCTGACAAGACAACTATCAGTTATTATCCTACTAGAGCGCCTTCAACGAGCTTCTAAACATCTGGTAATTAAGTATTTCAAAGTTAAAAAGGCTTGCTTTCTTCAGGGCATATGTAGAGAGCATTTTCTTCTGCAGAGAAGAAACCTGAACTATGGAGGAGTTTCGAGACTGCCTTGATAATACAAACACCAGGCTTCTCATGAGGGCATAAAACATGAGAAGTGTGAGCATAAGACCAAAGATATTTATGGACACATTCTGACCATCTCTGCTATTATTACTCAAGGCAGTGTGAATTTTGCTGGCCACTGCAATTGCATTGAACAACAGGCTATAATTAGAGGTTATATTTTGGAGACTTCTGCAATTGAATAGATGAAGACCACTCAAACTACACAGAAGTTTCAGGCTGAGATACAAACAACATGAAACTGAGTATCTACCAAAACTTATAGGAGACAGCAATCCCTGGCACAGCATTCTGAGATGCATCTCAGTTACAACTGTTTCAAAGAAGTGGCCAACAGTATCATTTATATATAGCATCAGAGAAGTATAATTTACAATGTGTAAATGGAAGGACGGTGTTTGATGTGTTCAAAAGATGCTTCATTAACATGTAAAACTGAGTTCAAGTAGTCTTATAGGTATACTTTAGAGCCATGGAGTCTGCAAGCTTGGCATGACCTGGACATACTATACAGAAGTAAGCCTTCAGTGGTTCTCCAATAGGTTAATATATCTGATTTCAAAAATATCCATCTAGTACACATTTTGCTTTGATAAAAAACACATTTAAAATAAAAAATCGAATTTCATTATGTAATTTATAAAATTTATATATGTAATTTAATAAAAGGAGGGAAATAAGTAGAGTTGATATTTGTCCAATTTTGTTTTAGTAGTTCACTTCCAGGCAAGGTTCAGCAAAATCAAGGCAGCAACAAATCATTTCAACTAAAACTATGCTGGTTTCTAATAAAATCATGACTGTAGGCAGTTCACAAAAAGATCAAAGCCTAATACTTTAGATTAGTTTATCAACAAAGCTTTTCTATCTTCAAAATGAAACCAGTTAGTATAACTATAATTGCTTCACATTACAGGGCAAAAGAAGAGCATACAATCGAACTTTTTAATCTTCCCTTAAAAACATATACAACTAGATAAAAGGTCATTCTACAAAATGACATGGAAACAACAAAAGAACATTTCCTAATCTAAGAAAAATTAAGAAAGGAAAATTAGCTGGGTTTATTTAGCATTATTATTAAGTTCTAGTTTCACTTTTGTTTGGCTGAAATAAAAAAAATTTTTACGGAGTAAAAAAAAATGAGAGTAACACAACCAAAAAAAAAAAAAAAAAAAAAAAAAATACATTGACTAAGATTTGAAATTCTTTGCAACCAACAATCCTTGTCATATCAGAAAACACCGAAAAAATATTACAACATGGCAGTTTGTCAACAACACAAAAATGCAAACTGATTGTAAGCAATAATCCTTGAAAATGTAACATAGCAAACAACACTCAAGATTGTGTCCCATTTTGTTTTTGTTTGTTCTTTTTTTTTTTCCTATTAAGTATCAAATATTTTAGAGTATTTCTTCAACACAATCTAAATGTAAATAATGAGATGCAAAACTGACAATATTAAAGTCATCAACTAGAATTGACTTCACAGTGTGTTCCACTTCGTATATTATAGAGAACTGATTATTTAGTGAACTCTGTGCTCAAAATTTTAACATCAAAAGATGGGGCCAACACTAATTCATGTAGACCTAATTAGAAACAACAGAGAATCAATTAGTCATGTCTAACTATCTTTACATAAATGTAAAAATTAAAACGTACCTGATTGATACATAAAAATTGGTAGGAGTTGCTTCTTAACAGATATTTA
>NC_068994.1:14558110-14562418 GCF_001194135.2 Octopus bimaculoides
AACATTATATCATCATCATCAGCATCATCGTTTAACATCCGCTTTCCATGCTAGCATGGGTTGGACGGTTTGACTGAGGACTGGCAAGCCAGAAGGGTGCACCAGGTTGCAATCTGATCTGGCAGAGTTTCTACAGCTGGATACCCTTCCTAATGCCAACCACTCCGAGAGTGTAGTGGGTGCTTTTACGTGCCACCAGCATGAGGGCCAGTCACACAGTACTGGCAACGGCCACGCTCAAAAAGGTGTTTTTTACATGCCACCTGCACACAAATTTGTTGATATTTCTGGTTAATGCAGTATGAACCACCAGTCTCTCCCCGCCCCTAAAAGTACTTTAATGAGAGGTAATATGTGAATAATTAATATGTGGTTCTCTCTCAAGTTGGAACAAAGTCAGATGAAACTGAAGAATTGGCTGCATGGACGCAATCTCTATGGCATTTACTCCAAAGAATTTCATAAAACCTTGAGCACAGATGTTACACAGGCCATTTAAAGAAGAATTAAAACAGCACTGCAACACTCCATTACTCAGTTTGAATTGGATGATATCTAGTTCTGAAGAAACTCTAAGATCACACTTATCAGTGACCGCATAGGTATTGACTACAACTACTTATAATAATTGTTTCTGATTGAGGCTCAAGGCCAGCAGCCAGCAGTTTTGAGGGGACGGAGGTTAGTCAACACCTCAGACCCAGCGCTTGACTGTTTCTTTATTTTATCAAGTCTGAAGAGATAAAAGGCATTGTTGACCTCAAAAGGATTTGAGCCAAGAGTGTAGCAGGTCAAAACAAATACCACAATGCATTTTCTTTTTCCAAGGTGCTAATAATTCTGCCAGCTAACGGACCTTACAACAACTACTACCACTAATAATAATAACAATAATAATGGTTTCAGATTTTAGCACAACGCCAGCAAGTTTGGGGGAGGGAGCAAGTCGATTACAATGGCTATGCTCAAATGGTGTTTTTTTACGTGCCACCCACACAGAAGCCAGTCCAGGGGCACTGGCAACGACCTCGAATGTTTTTCATGCCACCGGCACAAGTGCCAGTAAGGCAATACAGGTAACAATCACATTCAAATGGTGCTTTTCACGTGCCATTGTGCAATTGGTACTTATTTGATCAACCCCAAAATGATGAAAAACAAAGCTGACCTCAGCAGAATTTGAACTCAGAACATAAAGATAGACGAAATGCCACTAAGCATTTTGCCCAGTATGTTAATGGTTAATGGTTCTGTACCAACTCACTGCCTTAACTACTACGACTAATAATAATAATAATTATTATTATCCTTTCAAATTTTGGCACAAGGCCAGCAATTTTGAGGGGAAGGACTGGTACTTATTTGACCTCAATACAGTTATATCACTTTCTCAGAACCTAAGATGTTAGATGTTGTAAGCAAGAATTAATGTATTCCATTATTCAGCTATAGACAAAAAGTCCCAAAGGATGACTGTCATGCTAAAGAAAAGAAAAAAAAAAAAGAATGGACAAAAAAAAAAAGCAAAGATATATTAAAGACTTTGAATATAAACCGTTTAAATACACGTTCTATATAGCATGATGATGGTGTAAACTACAGCACAAACATGCTGTGTGGACCAGAATACATGCAGTGTTTCATCATTTCCAATTTCCTGGGAGAAAAATCTAAAAGGACTTCTCAAATAGTTTTTAGAACATACACACACACATATACACACATGCATTTATATAATACTATGCATAAATATATATATATATATATATATATATATATATATATATATTATGCATAAATATATATATATATTATGCATAAATATATATATATATTATGCATAAATATATATATATATATATATATATTATATGCATAAATATATATATATATATTATATGCATAAATATATATATATATATATATATATATATTGCATGTGTGTGTATGTAGACACATACACATATACACACATGTGCATGCACTCATTGGGCATACTAGCATACACTGTACAAAGTAGGAACTTGCAATAGCATAGAGCATACCTCTTTAAAGGCCAAACCCTCAAACATGGAAAATGAATTATACTTTTCTAAGCTAGTCTGGCTGAAGAAAGTACAGTAAAGAACAGTAATGTACATTTGTTTCCCCCAGGTGTCAAAAACTAAATACATGCTCTCCATATAGCATATGACACAGTCGATGCTCAGAAAGGTTACATATTAACTCAGTACAGAAGTGGCCCCAAGGTCATTGCATGACATTTTCAGTGAATGAAAGATGAAAGAAAAGCACATCCTTTTCATATTGGCATCATTTGAAAAGTAGAAAATAGTTTGACACCCTGCCATGTGATAGAAAAAAAAAAGTTGAGAAAGACAAGTACAAGCTTGCAGTGAAGTGAGAGTTATGAAACTTGTTCAACATTCATAGAAGAATGTGAAGAATCAGTAAGACACTAAATGCAACAGAATTTGTTGCCCTAATATAAGTGTACAATGATGATGATTGCCTTTTCATATGACTAAAAGCAAAAATGCTCTTTTCCTTGAAGGATAGACAAACGTTTCTAAATAAAATTAATAAATAATAATAATAATAAATGCACCCTTTTAAAGCCTAGCCAGGCTCATGGGCCCAGTTCCCCGGTTTCAATGGCGTATGTGTTCCCCAGCTGGACGGGATGCCAGTCCAATGCAGCGTTACTCATTTTTGCCAGCTGAGTGGACTGGAGCAACGTGAAATGAAGTGTTTTGCTCAAGAACACAACACGTCGCCCGGTCCAGGAATCGAAACCACAATCTTACGATCATGATGCTGACACCCTAACCACTAAGCCACGTGCCTCCACTACATAGAATTAATAGCAGAACTTAACATAAAATTGTCTGAAACACTAAGGATTAGTTCAAAGAGTTGTGGAAATAAGATGAGAGAAAAATATTCCTTTGCATAAGAAACAGGTGATTATCCAAGATAATCCAGGATCAGTTGCTTACTCTTTACCATTAAGTGAACTTATCATCATCGTCATTTAACGTCCACTTTCCATGCTGGCATGGGTTGGACAGTTTGACTGAGGGCTGGCAAGCTAGAAGGCTGCACCAGGCACCAATCTGATCTGGCAAAGTTTCTACAGCTGGATGCCCTTCCTAACACCAACCACTTTGAGAGTGTAGTAGGTGCTTTTTTTTTTTAAAATTATAATGTTCACTGTTTTCAATAATTTCACACGAATGATAATATTTAATATGGACAACATATTTACAAGATACAGCAAATGGGAAGCTGGGGTGTTTATATCTTGCCCAAAGGCATCAGAGATAATAACAGGACTGAAACCATATAAAACTCTTCACCAAAAACCACAATAAAAACTCTTCACCAAAACCACAATATAATGATTCCTAATTATTCTATGATGCATTCAAAAAGTTTCAGTGATTCTCATAAGAAAATCTGATGTATCACAAGTCCTGACAAGAATAATATAAGCATCCAGTACACTTTGTGAAAGTGGTTAGCATTAGGAAGAGCATCCAACCGGTAGAAATGATGCCAAAACAGACAGAACTTGGCACAGTCCTTGAGCTTGCCTGGTAATGTCAAACTGCCCAATCCATGCCAGTATGGAAGATGGACATATGATGATAGTGATGATTCTTATAGAAACATAATCCTAAGAATTAAGGAAAACCTGAAGTGCAGAAGTTGCAATGTTCAAGTTTTTACTATATAAGCAAAACAAAAAAAAAAACATTTGCATTGGTGGACAGACTAAGTGCATTGTGGAATTACTGTTTAACCATTCTACAACTACCTAAAGAAATTATCATATTCAGACTGTCCAAAAGATGATAATAACCAAAAAAAAAAAAAAAAACACTACACAATCTAAACATAACTGATAATGTTGTTCAGAGATATGAAACCTTTTAAAGAATTAGACTGCAAGTGTCCAATTTTCAAATTGGAAAAAAAATGGATTTATATCCAATATGTGCATTTGTGTTGTATAAAAATAACCAAATGTTCATTTTAGTTGATAGTACTTCAAATGATACTTTTGAGATCATACTTTGAGAACACATACATACACATGTCAGACAAGGCCTTGATGAATGCCAATAGGCATGAAAGTATGTACTAGCCTTTATATATTTAATTCTCTATATTTAATACTCAATATTTCATATATTCAATAAGACATTCAATACTTCATTTCATTTTACTATTTATATTAATTTTATAAGAATATAAATAAAACATAAAAAACAGACAGAGTTGGAACTCTTTTAAATAATATAT
>NC_068994.1:14562455-14564569 GCF_001194135.2 Octopus bimaculoides
TATATATATATATATATGTATATATACATACACACACATCACTGTGTTGGTGCCTGGTGTGAATAAGACCACCACAAACTGCTTTCTTGCATTGTGGTAGCTTTCAAATTTTCAGTAGCTAGGTGGGCAGGCCTATAATGTATAAGCAAAGGAAATCATGACACAGCCCCAAAACAGGATGTCAGTCTGTCACAGTTGAGCGAACTGGAGCAGTGTGAAATGAAGTGTTTTGCTCAAGAACACAGCGCAGATCCTGGTGCAGGAATTGAAACCAAGATCATGCAACTTTGAGTACAAAACCCTAGCCTATATAATGTGTGATCATACAGCCATTAATCTACAAAAGAGGTTGTGGTTTCCATTCTTATGTGTGACAACACTGAGGTACTTTATCCCATGTTGTTAAATTCAATCAATGAATTAACGAGATTAAAACAGAAGGGTAGGAAAAGGTGAATATTATGGTATAATGTAAAAATGGAATGCCTAGTCTACCGTGAGTAAAAGTAGTGAAAGACATTAGAAGGGGAGGAACAAAGAGACAAGAGAAGGGAGAAAATACAAGAGAGAGAAAGAGCATCAAATCATTAGTAAAGACCCCAAACTTGGCTTTTTCTTCCTTCCCCCCACTTCTTCAAAAGTAAAACCTCTACCTTAAACTGTATTTCACCCCAGCCCACCAATCAGGAGGAGAAAGGGTTAACAACAGATGTCAATCTGAAGAACATGTTAATAAAAGTTAGAGGGCTAAGGTGAGCAGGTATGGTAGTTGTGCTTATATATGTACATGAGGGTATATATGCATTAATATATGTATATATACACACATATACAAATAAACACACACACACACATATACTCATTTATATATATATATATATAGATAGATAGATAGATAGATACAAATATATATATATATATGTATATATAGTATGAGGAGGGGTGGAAAAAGAAATGGACACAGATGAAACAAAGAAAAAAAATTTTTTTTTAATGAAATAAAAGAAGAAAATGAAAGGTTACAAAACAGAATACAAATAAAGCATTGATTTACCATCTGATTTGGATTGTTGTCTTGAACCTGAACAGGAGAAATGTGAAGATCTGAAACATTAACAGTCTGACAAAGCAGAAATATTTTGGTCTGTATGCATTTGTACGTGTGTATTTATGTACGTGTGTATGTAATATTTTTCGGTGTCATTCAGATGATGTCATTGCCCTTCAAAATGGGTTGTTTTTTTTTTCGGTTTATTTTACTTTTGGGGTTAGACATAGTTATTTATTGTTCAGTTTAATGGCATAGGTGTCGACTGAAATGAAGACAAAGTTTAATATGTGTTTATGTAAAAGGACATTTTATCCCCAACCCCACCAGCTCTACCCTCATCGTCTGTATTGGTCTTCAACATGAAGCACAGAATGTTAAAATTTAGTGTTATGTGTGGGTGTGCTATGTTTATATCAGTAATTATTTTCTTTGGTTAACAAAGGAGTGACCAGAAAATCTGCGACTTAGTATGTTAGACCTCTCTGTGACAAAAACAGATCAAGATCAAAGTAATTTTTACCACCCATTCTTTTCCTTGAATTTACTTAACCCCTAACAAACAGAAAGGTCACACCTGGTTACCAAGTAGGTGTCAGTTGTTAGGAATTTACTAAGCGTTATTCACCGTTCCTCAACTGACAATTGACCATTCCTAAAGTGTGAAAACCACTTGTAAACATGAGTTTTGCTCATGGCAGCAGCCTTATAAGCTGTTTGAACAATGACAACTGTTTCAGCTGCCGTTTTTCCCAGCAGAAAACAGGCTTTCACAGAAGCACACCGCTGTTCCTTTGTTTCAAACATCGCACAAATCAACAAAGAGGGGAGAAGCATTGCAAAACAAAGATGCACCACATGGCGATATGACTCCACAGGATGACGCCAGTCAGCAGACTGATGCCTGAGGGTCACATCAAGTGGCTTCTAGCAGTGGAAGCCTGAACTACAACGGGTTTGTGCCACAGAGAACGTTTCTGGTTACTTTTGCTTACCCCCTTGTATGTGTGTGTGTGTGTGTGTATATATATATATATATATATATATATATATATATATATATATA
>NC_068994.1:14566649-14572423 GCF_001194135.2 Octopus bimaculoides
TATATATATATATATATATATATATATATATATATATATATATATACACATACATACATACATACATACATACGCACACACACACACATGCACACAAAAATAGTCAATACAATTTACATTAATGTAACACAATTTGTTTCAGTAATCTTAAGAGAAAAGGTATCAGGAAAATATAATTTTGTATAACTTTGTTACTTTGCTTGTGCAGATATTTTTTTTCCAATTATTTTAACTGAATTTATTTTGACATAATGGATTTTAGTAAATATAAATTTCTGCACACTAACAGAGAAAGGGATTTTTGAAGAGAGATTTCCTTACTGATTGCTAATGATTTAACTGCTGAGTGGGTAGATATGGTTTAACTGTAAAGAGAGCAACTACAAGCAGAGTTATGTACTTTATCCAACAGCACAATTTAATATGTATGTAAAGAAAGAAAATGTAACTATGTGGTAAGAAGATTAAGCACCTAAATCTCAGTTATGCATTTTACTTACACACACACACACACACACAGAGTCTTCTGATTTTCAACATTACTACAAGATTTTGTTTATGAATTTGTTGAATAATCTCAGTTATCCCCACTTAAGCATGGACACTCTGTTAGAACAAGCTATACTGCAATAGATACTATGAGAGATACTCTCACATTGGCTTTTGGTGCCAAATGCACTCTTGTTTATATCACCAGCCTGGAGATAAATCCCTGCCACCTCTAGCACCAAAACCACCAGATCACTTGATTTCGACCTTCCTTGGTCTCATCAGTGATGGATGCTTGACTGCTAAAGATAGCAGCAACTCACATCCCTGCCAATGATAGTGCCAGAACAGGCACCAGTGTTGTGATTAGCCAGTGAACTTGTTAAAAAATATATATATTAGTGACAGAAGCAGTTTTAATACTGAGAGGTAATATTTATCCCCACTTAAACGTGGATGATCTGTTAAAACAATCTATACTGCAGTAGAGACCGTGAGAGAAATTCTCATACTGGCTTTTTGGTGGAAAATGCACTCTTGTTTATATTGCTAACAGGGAGATAAATCCCTGCCACAACCAGCACCGAGACCACCAAATCATGTGATTTTGACCTTCCTTGGTCTTGACATTTACATAAATAAAATATTACACCATTGACAGGCAAACTGCAGCTTGCAGGAATTTCTAAATAGTACATCAAATGAAAATTTGCCTATAATTTTTAAGTAACGTGACTTGCCTCACCATGAGACGTCTCATGGGGTCAGCTTCAAGTTGGCCGTACCAGCCCTACACTTTAACCATTTTTTCTTCTTTTTCTCTCCTTATATTTATCCTGCTTTATGTAAGAATCACCCCCTATAATTTACTTAAGACAGGTCCCCCAATAATGCATGACAGAAACAGTAATTGTGTGTGGATGTTGTGAAAGAAAGGCATATCAAGTTTCAAAGCTGGATGGATGTACTTGGCAGTGGCCACCTGTGGAATCTGAAGAAAAGGGAAAAAGAGAACGGTTGTGTCAAAGAATTACAATGTGAAAAACTTGTAGTTGGACTACTTACTTGAGAGTACAGCTTCCTGTACCATGGCACCGAGTGCAACATGGTGCAGGGATTTTGATACACGTACGATGTTTATTCCACAGTCCAGTAGAATGTTTTGAATCTGTAGATAAACAGCAAAAAACATTTTAAAGATGGGATTATACATTTCTATGGTATGTGTGGTTAACAAGGTCACTTTGTAATCACGTTGTTTCAGATTCAAGTCCTATTTATTCAGCACCTTGGGCAAGTGTCTTACACTATTGCCCTGGGCCGATCAATGTGAGCAAATTTGGTAGATGGAAACCACATGGAAGCCAAATTGGTATACATATATATATATATATATATATATATATATATATATATATATATGTGTCAGTTAATAAACCATATGGTATATATATATATATCATCAGTTAATAAACTGTATGGTATAGACCTGGTAGTTTACCAGGAAAACACGTTCACTTTCTCAGTGTTCATTAAGCATTTGATTAACGTGCGTGTACATGTATGTGTGTGTGTGTCTGTGTTTTTCTATCCCCACTCCACCACTTGAAAACCCAATGTTGGCTTCTTTACATCTCTGCAACCTAGCAATTTCACAGAACAGACTGACAGAATAAATATCGGACTTAGAAAATGAAAACTGAGGTATATTGTTCAACCAAACCCTTCAAAATGGCACCCTAGCATGGCTACAGTCCAACGATTGAAACAGTTAAATGTATATTTATGCTGTACATATATAAACATAAATACTGGTGCCACAATGAACTGCACACCTTGGATACTTTGTGACTTTAGGCAGGTCACTAGAATTTACCCACTTCAGCCTGACCGGCAAACTTAAAAACTGGTGTCATTCTCAAATCAAAGTGAAGTGGTTAGTGATAGGGCATACAACGATTCACAGAAACACGAAATCGTTACCCCAATAACAAACACACAGAGAGCATTAAAGAGAAATATAAAAAAAACTTACCTCTTTAGGACACATCAATGGTGAGGCAGTTGAGTTGCCATCGTTTTGAGGAAGTCGTCTCCGTATCTTAAAAAAAAAAAAGAAAACAGTTTCAAAATTATAGAAGTGTACACACAGTAAAAAAAATTTTAATCTAGGGTTAATGATCATTCAATTAAATAGTTGTCAATTATCAATTATATTCAATATCTTTTTTTTTTTAAATTATATATATACATACACACATATTTTATACTAATTTATAATTATATAAAATAATTATATTAAAGGATGCAGATAAAACCCATATATATATATACACATCCACAAGACCCATCCTCCACAGCAGAAGTTTTAATACCACTCCCCCGATGAAGCGGGTTGACCTGCAAGAGATTTGTGCCGGCACCACATAGAAATGCTCGTGCCAGTGCCATGTTAAAGGCACCCAGCACACATTTGGTATAAGAAAGAGCATCCAGCTGGAACCTGGTGCAGCTCACCTGCTTGTCAGCTTTCGTCAAACTGTCCAACCCATGTCAGCATGGAAAACAAATGTCAAAACGTGATGATGAACACACACACACACACATTATTAGTTCTTACCTTTTTTGCACACATTCGAGTGTCATTATTACAGGTCTCTAAATCTCTCAGCAATATAGAAAATTCACTCTTCTCTTCACCAGGCTGGAAACACAATAACAAACAAAAATTAAAGATAGATGAAACAACACAATTCCCACCCACCAAAAAAAAAAAAAAATTAAATAAATAAAAAATATTTAAATTTAAAAAAAATAAGTTGAACAAAATATACCTGCAAAAGCATCTTAAGGCGAGTAATATCCACTTGGATAGAATCACAAGAGCTCAGTGCCAGTTTCACTTGGTCTGCCATTAAATGAGTACAATTTACTTTTTCATTCACCAGATGGACACTATAGAGTTGCTGGAAAAAAGAAAAAAAATGATCAAAGGTCAGGCATGTCCTAGTGTTAATGGGTATTTGGAAACTGACAATATTAAATTTGTGTAAAATAAACTAATTCCACAACTTAAACATGGATGGAAACAACATTTTAAAACTTACCTGGAAGTAATTTAAGCTTTTCTCCAGAAAATCCATCGAAACAGTTTCATCCAGCTTGAAAGATAATTGGTAAAAATTAAAAGAATTTAAAGTTGGATTCAGTTGCGAGATTAAAATACGAAAACATAAAAACCTTTTAACTCTTAAACATTCAGATTACTTTGTCAAAAGTAATGCTTATTTATCAACATTGTTTTGAATTATTCATGCATTATCTTGTAGTTTTGAAGTTTCAATGATGTGATTGTTCATTTTTAGAATAACATTGTAAAGTAGGTGTGAGAGGCTGGATCTGGCCAGTTTGAACATAAAACAGGTAAAATATTTGGCCCAGACATGGAGGTTTAAATGCTAAAGGGTTAAACTAGCAAATTTAGATATTTAAACCTTTTTGATACTAATCTGCCAGAGACAGCCCTTGGCTCTATAATAAAAACCTCCTGTTTGAAATGATCAAAATTAAAACCCTTCAAAGTTTCATGTTAATCGAAGTTCTAAGCACCAGCTTAATAATGACAGTTATTTTTACTAAATTCATTATTTTAAAAAATTAATTGAAACAAAGATAGCATATTTCAATAGAAATATGGTAACAAAAATGTAAATTTATTTTCTTAAACACAACCATCAACAAAATTCATTTGAATTTTCTTGAAGAATAATATATTACTTAAATAAACCCATATTTTTAACTGTATATTTGCATAATAAAATAGGACGTGTACTTTAGATTACAATAGAATAAAAATATTTTAAAATGGTGGTTGGCATCAGGAAGGGCATTCAGGTGTAAAAACCATGCCAAAATAGGCAGTAAAGCCTGATGTAATCTTCTGACTTCTCAGCTCCTGTCAGACTGTTCCAAATCTATGCCAGCATGGAAAACATCTGTTACATGATGATGATATATTTTGCCTTGCTAAATGGATACAGTGAACATTGTATATAATATACAATTGAAGGTGGTTAGAGTGTTGGGCTCACAGTCATGAGGAGAGGAGTTTGATTCCCAGACCGGGTTGTGTTGTGTTCTTGAGCAAGACACTTTATTTCATGTTGCTCTAGTTCACTCAGCTGTAGAAATGAGTTGCAACTTCACTGGTGCCAATCTGTATCAGCCCCTTTGCCTTTCCCTTGGATAACATCAGTGGCATGGAGAGGGGAGGCCAGTATGCATGGACGACTGCTGATCTTCCATAAACAACCTTGCTCAGATTTGTGCTTCGGAGAGTAACTTTCTAGGTGCAATCCCATGCTCATTCATGACCAAAGGAGGTCTTTACCCTTAATGGCTAAACTGTGACCCATAGGACTTTCTGAATGGTATGCCAAAGAAAAATTACTTGGAATTCTTTTTTAGTAGTACAGCCCATCTAATGATCAACCATGGCCCATGAAGCCCACTTCTCAAAATAAGGTTTCCCATGCCTGGTGTGCAGTAATCATACAGCAAGCTACATCTACAACCCTGTTTCAATTCCCTGATTGTGGCTAATTCACTCCACTTACATTGTCAATGCCCTTTGGAATGACATGCGTATCACAAATTTTAATTTTGCATCTCTGTCAAAATCCATGGAGCTAATAATCCATTGGGAGATATTTCTGTTTACAAAAGGGATCAGAGTGTTATTTATCACGACTGCAGGAAATAAATAAGCTGAGGTACAAAACCAACTTTGGTCAGTGAACATGGAAGGCAGATGTTGAATGATGATAATGATGCTGATACCAAAGCTTGTAAGCATTGGCTCAGACTAATGAACCAACTTCTCTGTTAACTTTCAGTAATGTTTTAATCACTCACTCACTCACTCACTCACTCATTTATACATGCATGGAAATATATATATATATATATTTATGTAAGCAGTCACTCTCGAATTAAATTCGACGACTGGCACCCATGCCAACGTCGTCTCTTTCATTGGACATGAAACTCGGCTTCCAAAGACCTGTTGGGGCGAGCGAAAGCGAAATCGTGATGGCACCTGTGCCCAGTATCGCCTTCCTGGCACTTGTGCCGGTGGCACGTGTAAGATATTCGAGCGAGGTCATTACCAGTGCCGATGATGATGAAATATAGTTGAATAAACTTCAGCATCACATACAGATGTGAAAGGTTTGAAATCAGATAAAATGCAAGATTAGAACTTGATGTGATCTGAAGCTCAGAAC
>NC_068994.1:14572576-14581524 GCF_001194135.2 Octopus bimaculoides
CTTCGGTAAATGTTTTTTTACTACAGCTCTGAACTGACCAATGCCTTGAGAGTGAATTTGGTACATATGTATGTGTGTGCAAGTCTTTGTGTTTGTCCTCCTACCACTTGACAGCCAGTGTCGGTTTGTTCACATCCTTGTAACTTAGTGGTTCAGCAAATGACACCAATAGAATAAGTAGCACACATAAAAAAATAAAAAAAGCACAGGAGTCAATTTGATTCGATAAACCTTTCGTGGCAGTGCCCCAACACGGCCGCAATTCAATGATTGAAACAAGTAAAAGGGTGAACGAATAAGAGAAAACCAATGCAAAATATGAAGCAGATGTCAAAATAACTTACCTGATCTTTCCTCAACATATCAATAAAATAATCAAGAGCCTTTTCATGAATGGCCATTTCTGGTACCAGAGTACTAATCTTCAATAGCAATTCCACACTGCATGTTTTCAAAGCACTAAGAAAAACAAACAACAACAACAACAATTAAAATATTTGCTATTTCCAGATTAACAAAGATATGACTTTTTTGCCCTTATGGGATTTTTGGCAAATGTAGATTTTTGTATACATATTGTGTTGGTTGACGGTCATTTACAACTAGACAGACTTTTCTGACCAGTCATCATCAACATGATTGTTTAACCATTTTGTTACTATATTTCTGATGAGATGCTCTGTGTGCTTTTCAATTAATTTTAAATATAACAAAGAATTTAGTAAAATAACTTAGTTATCATTAAGCTAATGTTAGGAACATAAATTGTAACTAAAATTTTAATTTAGAACTTTTGAAAACAAGACACTTGTACTACAGAGCCAGAGGCGGCTGAAGCTCGGTTGGTATCAAAAGGGTTAACGTCCACTTTTCTATGCTTACATGCATCAGATGGCATTTGTTGAGACAGATATTCTATGACTGGATGCCCCTCCCGTCACCAACCCTCACCTGTTTCCAAGTAAGATAATGTTTCCCTATTGCTCAACAGACATATTTCTCATGGAAGATTGGAAATTAACAATATCACACGATGGTGATGCTCATTTCTAATTCTCACATGTCAAGACAAAGGTACATACAAACTCACACACATATACAATGGGCTTCCTTCAGTTTCCATTTACCACATCCACTCACAAGGTTTTGATCAACATAGGGTTATAGTAAAAGACAGTTGCCGAAAAAGTGCCACACAGCGAAACAGAACCCAAGACCTCATTATTAGAAAGCAAGCTTCTCAAACACACAACCATGCCAGTACCTGTAAAAAACTATTTCTAAAATGCCTACCTTTTTTTTATTAAACTGACCGTAGGAGTGGCTGTGTGGTAAGTAGCTTGCTTACCAACCACATGGTTCTGGGTTCAGTCCCACTGCGTGGCACCTTGGGCAAGTGTCTTCTACTATAGCCTTGGGCCGACCAAAGCCTTGTGAGTGGATTTGGTAGACGGAAATTGAAAGAAGCCCGTCATATATATGTATATATATGTATGTGTGTGTATATGTTTGCGTGTCTGTGTTTGTCCCCCCAACATCGCTTGACAACCGATGCTGGTGTGTTTACATCCCTGTAACTTAGCGGTTCGGCAAAAGAGACCGATAGAATAAGTACTAGGCTTCCAAAGAATAAGTCTCGGGGTCGATTTGTTCGACTAAAGGTCGTGCTCCAGCATGGCCAAAGTTAAATGACTGAAACAAGTAAAAGAGTAAAAGAGAAAGTATAATAAAACAAAGTGTTGAGCCAATAATGCAATAGCTAAAGCCCTAGTTGGAATGATGAACTTGGGGTCAACAGACCCCCATATAAACCACAGTAATTAAGATAACATTTGGAAATTGTCTCATCAATGATTAATTATTTTCCTTACACATACTGACTTAAGTTTTCTT
Source organism: Octopus bimaculoides (assembly GCF_001194135.2). Classification (NCBI taxonomy): domain Eukaryota; kingdom Metazoa; phylum Mollusca; class Cephalopoda; order Octopoda; family Octopodidae; genus Octopus; species Octopus bimaculoides. The sequence continues at coordinate 14,574,470 of NC_068994.1, forward strand.
CCCCTCTCACTCTCTATTATTATTGACGAGCTGGCAGAATTGGTAGCACACTGGGCAAAATGCTTAGTGACATTTCATCCATCTTTGCAGTCTGATTTCAAATTCTGCCGAGGTCGACTTCTTCGCCTTTCATCCTTTCGGGGTCGATGAAATAGGTACCAGTTGAGTACTGGGGTTGATGTAATCAACAAGCCCCCTCCGCCAAAACTTCAAGCCTTGTGCCTATAGTAGAAAGGATTATTACAACTACGACAGTTCATGGATAAACAATCACTACAAATGAGTTGACCGCATCTTGGCTGGAGGATTATGCAGTCCTATTTCCATTGCTGGAATGATGATGTGCAATGTCCTTTCTTAGCAAAGCATTGAAACAGCCCCCAACCATCTCATAATTGTTACCAAAGGGGAAAGAAAAACTCAATAGAAAGGTGCTGAACCTACATGAAACAAACAAAATAATCAGGGTGGTTCAATATAATTTATAAACGAGTTAATAAGAATGGATGATAAGAGATATCAGAACACCAAATTATCGATACATTTTACAGTTCAGAGAGAATGTTAGGATGCCATCTAAATAAGGGAGTAAGTTCAAATGAACCAGAACAATACAGAGGTTAAGAAATTCTGGAAGTTGAAGTAAAATAATGATTACATCTTGGTTATCACCTGATGTAATTCCCAACCCAATATCCGTTAGATGCTAGAAGTACTGTGCAACTTCCTAGAGCAATGATTACCACATTACCTTTCTAACTTGATTCTGTGTCTACAAAAAGGAAATCTAACAAAACACAGATCCAGCTTATCTTGTAAGTCATAGAGACAAATCAGCAGGTATTAGAATATACTGCTTTAATTCTTTCTATTTGGAAAACCATAACAGCTGCAAAAGAACACGGATTGCAAAATAAATCAATGGTGAACTGGCAGAAGCAGTAAAGCCTTGAAATTAAATGCTTCAGGCTTCTTAGTGTTCTGAGTTCAAATCCAGCCAAAGTCGTTTTTACCATAGGCACAGGAGTGGCTGTGTGGTAAGTAGCTGGCTTACCAACCACATGGTTCCGGGTTCATTGCCACTGCGTGTCATCTTGGGCAAGTGTCTTCTACTATAGACTCGGGCCGACCAAAGCCTTGTGAGCGGATTTGGTAGACGGAAACTGAAAGAAGCCCATCATATATATGTATGTATATGTATATATGTACATGTGTTGTGTATGTGTTTGTCCCCCCAACATCGCTTGACAACTGATGCTGGTGTGTTTACATCCCCGTAACTTAGTGGTTCGGCAAAAGAGACCGATAGAATAAGTACTAGGCTTCCAAAGAATAAGTGCTGGGGTCGATTTGCTCGACTAAAGGCGGTGCTCCAGCATGGCCGCAGTCAAATGACTGAAACAAGTAAAAGAGAGAAAAGAGAGAAAACCCAAAACTGGTAACACTAACAACAAATTTATATTCAGCAGTAATAGAACAACTGAGACCTAATTTGTCTGCCACAACAGTACTCAAGAAGACCTGTCTGCCACAGTTGAATTGATACAGGTGCTGGTGCCACATTAAAAGCACCCAGTACATTCTATGGAATGACTGGTGTTAGGAAGGGCATCCAGCTGTAGAAACCATGCCAGAACAGACAATGGAGCCTGATGTGGCCCCTGATTTTACCAGCTCTGGTCAAACCATTCTACCCATACCAGCATGGAAAACAAGACGTTAAATGATGATGATGATGATAAACTTTGTATTTTTCAATCACTTTGGATTCATTTTTATTTTTCCATCCTAGCTTCAGAGTGATGGTTTGTGTCAGAAAACTTGTTTTTAAAGTCTAGATGTTTTTGCTAAACAATCAACTAAGAAGAAATAGCAGTGGAATCTGTTGTCATCTAGGCAAACTAAAATAAAAAATGATGCACCTTGCCATGGGGCACAAGAAAAAAAAAAATTGTTAGAATATGTAGCCATCACCATCACCAGTTTAAAGTTCAATTTTCCATGGTTGCATAGATCAGACGGAAGTTGTAGAGGCAGATTTTTGATGGATGGATGCTCTGTCTGTCATTAACCCTTGCCCATTTCCAAGCAAGTTAATACTTCCCCCACTGGCTAGCCATGCTTTTCATGGAAGAATGGAAATGAATGATATTGTCAGTTAAATTTATCACATGACGTCAAGACAAGGAGATGCATGCATGTGTACATACATGTATGCATACATACACACATGTGCGCGCACACACACACACAGGATGGGCGTCTTCAAGTTTTCATCTAGCTAATCCACTCACAAGGTTTTAGTTGGCCTTAGGCAAACAAACATACAAGGCACTTGCCCAAGGTGCCATCTAAATGATAAATATAGCTTACCTTTCAAATTGGTGGAGAACTCCAATTAGGATATTAAGTAGCATGATCAGATTATTTGCATAGCTCACTTGAGCCCCACGATGGGTTTTGAATACATCGTCTCGAGTAATAGTATCTGTGACATCAAACTGCAAGGTAAAAAATTAAATTTAGAAAATATTTCACACACAAACATATTTTAAAACATGATTATATAGCAAGTTATGCTAATACTGAATTTATATATGAGTTTTACATCCATTTTACTATACTAGAGTCTTTTTTCCGAGTGGTTAGGGTGTTGCACCCATAACTGTGAGATCATGGTTTCAATTCACATCAGTTGTTCTCAGTCAGCATGAACTGCATGTTTCTGTAATTCTTTTAATACTCACATATCTTTGGAAATTACTGTTTTTTAAACAGATGGATGCTTTAATTATTATCATGAGCGAGGCAACGATCTCGCTCGTAGGGTTTTCGAGCGAGTTCGTTGCCAGTGCCCCTGGACTGGCTTTTGTGCGGGTGGCACGTAAAATACACCATTTCGAGCGTGGCCGTTGCCAGTACCGCCTGACTGGCCTTCGTGCGTGTGACACGTAAAAGCACCCACTACATTCTCTGAGTGGTTGGCGTTAGGAAGGGCATCCAGCTGTAGAAACTCTGCCAAATTAGATTGGAGCCTGGTGTTGCCATCCGGTTTCACCAGTCCTCAGTCAAATCGTCCAACCCATGCTAGCATGGAAAGCGGACATTAAACGATGATGATGATTATGAAAAAGGTGGCAAGCAGACAGAATTGTTGGCAACACTTCATGTCTAAGTTCTGACTTCAAATTCCACCAAGGTTGACTTTGCTTTCCATCCTTCTGGATCAATAAAATAGTTACCAAATGAGTACTGGGGTTGACGTAATCCCAATTTTTGGTTAGCATTTATTTTAATGACTCCTTAGAGAGACGGATGGCAAATCTGATTTGCACTATGTCGATTCTGCCTATCACTACTAATATTCAACTTTTCAAATATGTTGTGGTGAAAGAAAGCTACAAACCTTATCTCGGACATGGCTGATCAACAGCTCAGCTTTACTGATTGCTCGTGGTACTAGTAATACAGCAAGGATAGCATCACTGTCACCTGTAAAAGAAACAGTACAAAATATTTGAATTTATCTTGAACTAGTTTTATTACATAACCACATCATTATCCCTACCAGATAATGATAATTTTGAACTAGTAATAACAACATTCTCAAACATCTATTACACTGTGTAACAATTTTTTTTTTTTGTCTTTGGTCAGTAAGTATTTTCCTCTTTGGTCAGTATTTTCCTCTTTGGTCAGTATTTTCCTCTTTGGTCAGTAAGTGCTATTTCCTATTTAATTATCAAAGGAAATGACTAATGCTCCCTTCAAACCTTGCTTTTGTCACCTGGACATCGATGTTTTGAAACTGACCTATTTTCCATTACATTTCACACAGATTCAGCACCGATTTGCCAAAGCAGAATTACCATTATAGCAAATATTCTGCTCAATAGCACAGATTTGCTTGTCAGTTGTTTGACCATAGCTGGTCAAGCATGTCTTAGTGGCTGACAATATGTGCATCTCTGATCATAAGCAGGAGTAGTTGGGGAGCATCATAGCCAGGTGTTGAGAGGGATTCTTTGGGGGTTGAATAAATGTAACAAAAGCAAATTTCAAAGGAAATATTAACCATTTTTCATACTTTCTAGGGGTAACCAAATAAGAAATAACAGTTGCTACCCAACGACAAAAATTGTTACACAGTGTTATTTGTAATGGAATAGAGAATATGGAAACATGGTGATGACATATACATTACTGAAAGTAAGATAAAAATATTAAAAATAATTACTTACATATACACAAGGCCAGAAATTTGGTGGGAGGGGATAGCCAATTAAATTAGTCTTAGAATGATGACAAAGTTGACCTTGGCAGGATTTGAATTCAGAACAAAAATCCAGAACAAATACCACAAGGCATTTTATCTGAATATCTAATGATTCTGCCAGTTCAACAATAATAATAATTTCTAACTTCAGCACATGGTCATCTACTTTGTGGGAATAGTATCAACCTTAGAAAGATGAAATCTAATTTTGGTTTTGCTAAGATTCAAAAAACCAAAGAGGGGGAAAGCTACAGAGAGGTAGGCATGAGGGCAGAATAATGCCCTCAATGCAAAAGTAAATACCATTTTTCTATTGCCAGTCTACAAATGAAACTGGATATGCTCAGCCACGCTGAAGTCCTTACAAATCCACTTTGCATAAAATTTATTGTAAGCCAAGCCAGGGTAAGAACTTTTCACCCAACAACTTTTCCCCTTCTGCTCTGAGAAATGTCAGTAGAATACAAGAAGGCCCTTCCTGTCACAGACCCTCATCTATTTCCCAAGTAAGGTCAGATTCCCCCATGGCCAGACATGCTTTCATGGAAGATTGGAAACAAAGGACAAGTTTGTATAAGGGTGACACTAGTCTGCAACTGTTGTGCGATGTCAAATTAAGGAGACACATACATGTACAAACATTTTGAGGGGGAGGGGTTAATTGATTAAATCGACCCCAGTGTTCAATTGATGCTTATTTTATTAACCCTGAAAGGATAAAAGGTAAAGTCAACTTTGGCAAAATTTGAACTCAGAACATAAAGCCAGAGAAAATGCTGCAAAGCATTTTGTCCAGTATGCTAATGATTCTGCCATTATCAAAATAATGATTTCTCTGTGATAACACCATTGTGCACAAGCAAAGATAAGATTAGCTGACTCAATTATTGTACACCTATCATATCTATTTGTAGCAGCTCATCATGGCAGTCTTTTTATATAACAGAAACATTGGTCTCAAATTTTGGCACAAGACCAGCAATTCTGGGGGAGGGAGTAAGTCAATTACATCAACCCCAGTGTTCAACTGGTACTTATTTTATCGACTCCAAATGGTTGGAAGGGAAAGTCAACTTCAGTGGAATTTGAACTCGGAACATAAGAAATGCTGCTAAGTATTTCACTCAGCATGCTAATGATTCCACCAGCTTCTCACTTTAAACACTACAGAAATATTAATTTCAAATTTTAGCACAAAGCCAGCAATTTCGGTGGTCGGGTTAAGCTAGTTACATCAACCCCAGTGTTCAACTGGTACTTATATTATCAACCCCAAAAGGAAGAAAGGCAAAGTCGACCTTAGCAGAATTTGAACTCAGAATGTGGGGATGGATGAAATGGCACTTAGCATTTTGCCCAGCACGCTAACAATTCTGCCAGCTCCCTGCCTTAAACACAACAGTAATATTAATAAACACCAAATCGAAAGCGAACTAAATTTGACAACTGGCACCCATGCCAATGTTGTCTCCTTCATTGGACACATAACTCGGCTTGGGGCAAGCGAAAGCGAAATCGTGATGGCACCTGTGCCCAGCGTTGCCTTCCTGGCACGTGTAAAGACATTTGAGCGAAAGCACCCACTACACTCTCGGAGTGGTTGGCGTTAGGAAGGGCATCCAGCTGCAGAAACTGCCAAATCAGATTGGAGCCTGGTGTAGCCATCTGGTTCACCAGTCCTCAGTCAAATCGTCCAACCCATGCCAGCAGGGAAAGCAGACGTTAAACGATGATGATGATGATGATGATGATGATCAATTTTCATTCTACTACTGAAATCTAATTCAATGGTAATTAGTATCAAGACAAAGAATATGTTGAAGAGATGTTGATTGAATGAACCTCTCTATATTACTGCTACTTATATTATCATGAAAGACAATCATAGTAGAACTTTGTTAGAAACAGTGAGTCTCCAAACAAAATATCAAAGGGTTTCTGTAGTCTCAATTTACTATCTCAGATATTTCTACCACATTCACAATCGGTGCTGGTAATAATAAAATATTGCTCACCTGTTTTCAAGAATGTGTCTGGCATGAATGATTGGAGCAAGGAGACATGGACATTAGCTTGTGCAACATCTAGCTTCCTCAGTTCCATATCTATAGTCTGTCAAATCAAAAACAAGATTAATAAGTTAATTGACAAGGAAAAATAGAACTCAAAACGTGTGTGTGTGTGTGTGTGTGTGTGTGTGTGCGCACGCACACATTATTATACATAAAGGACAAATTACTATAAACACAAGTTTATATCATTTGTTCCTACATAGATTTCACCATTGTGGTTGTTTGCAACTCTGCAGTGGATGTTCCAAGAATAAGTGGATGCCGAACAACATCAGATCAACAAGGAACACTTTATTGCATTAGCTACAGGGAGCTAAAGTCTGAAGTTGGACAGCTGGCACACCATTCTATAAGGATTTTTGAGAGGGAAGAAGAAAGCAAGCAAAATGCAAAGAGAGAGATAAAGTGGGACAAAGAAATATATATATATATATATATATATATATATGTATATCATCATCGTCATTTAACGTCCGGTTTCCATGCTAGCATGGGTTGACGATTTGACTGAGGACTGGTGAAACCAGATGGCTACACCAGGCTCTAATCTGATTTGGCAGAGTTTCTGCAAGTAGATGCCCTTCCTAACGCCAACCACTCCGAGAGTGTAGTGGGTGTTTTTACGTGCCACCGGCACAAGGGCCAGTCAGGCAGTACTGGCAACGGCCACGCTCAAAATGGTGTATTTTACGTGCCACCTGCACAGG
>NC_068994.1:14582008-14582871 GCF_001194135.2 Octopus bimaculoides
GACCGATAGAATAAGTACTAGGCAACCAAAGAATAAGCCCTCGGGTCGATTTGCTCGACTAAAGGCGGTGCTCCAGCATGGCCACAGTCAAATGACTGAAACAAGTAAAAGAGTAAAGAGTAATACAGATACAACACTAACTTTCTTCACACTGATGGTTTGAAGCCTTTTATAATCCATAGAGAGATACAGGTACTTGTATTTCATTTGATTATTTGAATAAATTTAATATTTAATTTAGAATGTGTTGGCCAAAGTGACCACTCCTGGTTTGGAAAAATCAGTAATCTGGAAAGACTTTGAAACAGAAGCTTCCCAAAAATTGATGCTTTTATTTTTTTCCTCAAATAGAAATGATTTCTTACATGGACACAAAGTTGGGAATAAATATCACTGATTTGATTAACAACAATAAATGAATAATACTTATTCCTTCAAGCCCCAGAGCAATAATATAAAGTTAATCTTGGCTGGATTTAAAACCAGTATGTAGAAAATGAAGGCAAATGTGAAAGTCATTTAGTCTGATGCTCTATAAACTCCAGTAGCAGTAGTACTGATAATAATAATAACAATAATAATAATAATAATAATAATAATAATGATAATAATAATGATTTCAAATTTTGCCACAAGGGCAGCCATTTTGGTGGAGGGGGTAAGTTGATTACATCAACCCAGTGTTTCACTGGTACTTAATTTATCGACCCTGAAACAATGAAAAGTAAAGTCGACCTTGGCGGAATTTGAACTCAGAATGTAGCAACAGGCAAAATACCATCAAGCATTTTACCCGGCTTGCTAACAATTCTGCCAGCTCATCGCCATAATAATAATAATAACAACAACAACAACAACAACAA
>NC_068994.1:14583791-14586100 GCF_001194135.2 Octopus bimaculoides
TTATATTGTTTGGATAAGTAATTCCATCTATTAACCATTTAAATCGGTGAAAATATCCAGCCCCCAAACCAGCCAGATCTGGACTTACACACCTACCCTACAATGCCATTCTAAAAATAATCACATTATCAAACTCTCATAGCAATGAGGTAATGTATGATTAATTCAAAACAATGTGAATAAGCAAGCATTACACATGACAGTAAACAGAATGGTAAAGGGTTAAACCAGCTTATCTCTGTACCTTTTAGCTAAGATTCCATAAGCATTTTTCATAAGAAAAGTTAAATCATAGACAAAATTTTGAATGTCTTGATTTGAATTAAAACCAAATGCTTACATTAGATTACCCCAGCCTCATCAAGCAAGCATTCAACTGTGAAATTGTAGATGAAGCATGGGAATGTTCCTTGCCCAAGAACTGATTGCAACAGTTGTAGCAGAGCTACAGCAAACAACCTAGTGGTCAGTATCTCAGGACTTTAAACCTAAAGCACAAAACAGGCTAACTAAATACCATTAATCTATAATTACCTGGTTGTTAGCAACACCTTCCATGTTATAATTTAAGAAACGAGCCATTGTACCTGATGAATATATATCTCTCTCGTCTTTAACATTCCTACATAGCTACTTAAATATTCACTTGCATAGTTTGTTCCTTAAACCTTTAGAATTTAAACCAACTGTATCAAGCTCAGATATTTTCCATGTTTTATGTACAAACTGGCCATATCAGGCCTCTCACACCTACTCTACAATGCCATTTTAAAAATAAATAATCACATCAAAATTTCGAAGCTACAAGTGCAGGCAGCACATAAAAAACACCTTTGCAGCGTGGTCATTGCCAGAACTGCCTGACTGGCCTTCGTGCCGGTGGCACATAAAAGCACCTACTACACTCTCGGAGTGGTTGGCGTTAGGAAGGGCATCAAGCTGGAGAAACTTTGCCAGATAAGATTGAGCCTGCTGCAGCCTCTGACTCACCGGTCTTCAGTCAAACCATCCAACCCATGCCAGCATGGAAAGTGGACGTTAAACCATGAGGATGATGACAAGATAATGAATGATTCATTCAAAATAATGTAAATAAATAAGCATTACATTTGACATTGTAATCTGAATGCTAAAGAGTTTTAACAAACTACCTTCTCCAGAAGTTTCTATTTCTTTTTTTAAACCAAGAACAACAAAATCTATACACTAATGTAATCTTCTACAATTCATGTAAAAAACGCAAAGAAAAATCAAAGACGGATAATTTATAAAGAACCAACCTCAAGCAGGCGTGCATTTGTGAGGTCCAATTCTTCACGCAATTCCAGTTCAGTTTCTCGAGCATTTTCTTGTAGTTCTTCATTCATTTCATGTAAGGTTTCCTAAATTAAAATATAAATGATTTTTGTTGTTTTCCAAATTAAAAACAAAAAAGTACTATCAACTTCACAATTTTCCCTGAAATGTTTATATTTTATGTATTAAAAACTTACACCAAAAATATAAGTTGCATCTTAAAAACATTGCTGTCTTATTTATAAACAACCACTACTAATATATTTATTAGAATCCTGACAAACTGACCATATACAACTACATGATATTCACACATTCTATGTAGCAGGTATTCATTCAGCAAATATTCATAGGTAAATGCAGCCACCTAAGTAGGGAAAAAAATCGAGTGGACTGGAATGGACTGTTGCATGAAACCTATGGACTTGATAGTCTAGTTAACAAAAATGTGCAGGAGCAGACATTTCCACCACAATCATGCTTTTATGCACACAGACACAAATTATCCTTGCACTTATGCATATGCACAAACACAGCATATTTCATTCCATAACAGCTACCTCTGATGAGCACAGGGTTACATAATTGAACTGTTACCAAACACTGTTGAACACCTAGTGTGAAACTGAATAGTCAGATTGGCCATAATGGATATATAATACTGTACACTTTGATTAATACTTTTCTCACTGGATTGCATGTTTGTTTCTCTTTTCACCCTCTGGGATTTTGTTTTTGATCTATATAAATGAAGATATTTCCTCTGTCTGGTTGCTTTTCTTTCTACAAAACGGGAAGTTACATTGTGGAACTGTTATTTTAACAAGTTGTATTTATTTATCACCTGATGAGATACATCTGCACTGCCGGATGCTCCTGAACCAGCTGTTGTGTCCCCCACCCATGAGGAATCATTGCTAGATGTGTCAAAACAATTGTGATTAATAATAAATTCTCATATATTCCATCTGTCTTTCACCTGTTATATATATATATATATATGTATATATATA
>NC_068994.1:14587108-14592515 GCF_001194135.2 Octopus bimaculoides
GGCAGATAAAAAAATTTTTAAAAAGAGTTAAAAATCTTCTAAATTTAGACTATTTAAAACAAACATTACAAAAAAAGTATGATAAATTTACCAAATCAGATTTTTCTTCTTCCATTTGCTCGATTACTTCTTCCAGTTTTAGATTCTTCTCTGTGAGTGTTGTAAGCATTTCTTCTGCACCCAAAGCAGCATCCACCTACAAAATATTTTTAAAAAGTCAAAATTTGTTCAAAAGCAACAAAGAATAACTTGAAACAAAGAACAAATGTAATTCTTAAGGTAGTATTTCAACACAACTAACAGAGTGTGTAAATTTGAAGGCCATATTAGTAAAAAAAAAAGTGATTTATTATTTTTTTTTTTTTTAAAGAATGAATATATTTAGTTACAACACAGATTACCAAATTAAAAAAGAAAAATTTTGCAGAAATACATCTTAACATGATAATTTGTTATAATTTCATTTTTATATTTGGTTTACAGGATTATGTGTGATACTACATATTTTGTTGTATCTTGAGAGGGTCATAATGCCAATACACACACTGCTTTGATTTCACTTCTTTCATTTTTAATTGTCAACTGATTAAGCATTTAACCAATTAACTAATCAGTTGTTTGGTCAATCATTTGGTTAATCAAACAATCAATTAGTTAATTAAAAGTGAAAAATAAGTGAAATAGAACCAGTGTGTGTGTATGTGTGTTTATTGGCATAACGACCCTCCAGAGAAAAAATTGTTATAAGTTATTGTCAAATCTACATACATCTTTCTCCACAAAAGTCCATTGTGGTGACTTTTAAGCATTTAACCAATAAACTAATCAGTTGTTTGATCAATCATTTGGTTAATCAAACAGTCAATTAGTTAATTAAAAGTGAAAAAAAGTGAAATAGAACCAGTTGACTAACATCAACTGTGAACTTGAAAAATGACAAACTGTAGACTCAGAGAAGGTCATATTATTGTATGCAAGATTCTAAATGTGTATATATACCATAATGCTGATTAAAATCTCTCAACTATGGTTTTATTGGTTTGTTGTATCTCGAGAGAATGAAATGCCAAGAGCAAACCTTACAAAAAAAAAAAAAAAAATCTGGTGTGTGCCTTGAAGGAAGTTATACATTCAAATTCGGATGGATTTCCATTGATTTCTGCAGCTGAATGGATACTAAATGATGTGCTCTGTACTCCATTAGACTTTTGTCTGGTTAATGTTGCTTACTTATTACTCAAAGCTCTTTTCATATGCTAGGTTTTATAAGCTGACCTTATAAAATATATTTGACAGAAATCGTAGTCGTTGCCAGTGCCAGTGCCATTTGACTGACACCTGTGCAGGTGGCATGTAAAGAGAAGTGTTCAAGCATTGGGCCTCATGGAGGCAGTGACAGGTGAGCAAGACTTTTGGCGATATACTGTGCTGTGTAGACCAGTCAAACCAAGTGTAGACCATAGTTGTGGCCGATGTCAGTGTCAGGTCAATGGCACCTGTGCCAGTGGCACATAAAAAACACTCATTAGGCTCTCGGAGTGGTTGGCATTAGGAAGGGCATTCAGCCATAGAAACCTTGCCAAACCAGATCAGAATCTGGTGCAGCTCCCCGGTTTACCAGTTTTCAGTCAAACTGTCCAACCCATGCCAGCATGGAAAGCGGACATATGATGATGATGATAAAGACAGAATATATCTGACAGATAGAGACAGGATATATATATATAGTCATATATTACCAGTATTATTTTAGAAGTTAAAAGAGCTGACCTAACCGAGAATTCAACCCAGATTTACAAGGTGAATTTATGAAAAACAAAAGCTTAATGGGTTTTAGTCCAGTGAAATATCCACCTTCACATCAAAGTTTGTTCCACATTAAGGATACTTTTCATCAAGCGATTTTACAGAAGAATGATTTAAAAAAAAAAAAAAATCATTCTGATATATTTGGCCGTTCAATAAAAACAAAACATTAGCTATGGAATAGTTATTTGTAAAAAAAAAAAACTAGCATTTTATCATAAATGTATATATTCATATTTATGAAAAATTAAAGATAAGGTACAACATGAAGTAGACCCTTAAACATAAGATCTACTTCACAATTGATTTTTTTGATACTTACAAAAAAAAATCCTGTTCTGGAGGGTTTTTTTTTTATTATTTTTAAATTTAAAAAATACATTTTGCCAACAAAAAGTTATTTTACCCTCAAATGGTATAAAGAAGAAAAAAAAGAAAAAGAAATAAAGGCATTGAATAAAGTAATTAAGAAGCATAGCAGACCCAAAGGACCCCTTTAACAAGGAAGAGGCAAAGAACCTTAATGGTAGCTGCATTGAGGGGGGAAAAATATGAGCCCTCTAATATACATAGCAGCCGTCTGTTAGTAGTTCTGAGAAACCTTCCTTACAAAAGCTGCGATTACTGGTGCTGGTAGCAAAGAGCAATTATAAACCCTTCTCCAGAAAAGAGGATGGGAAATGGTTATTGGCAGCATTGAGAGGTCAAGTTGAGAGAAGACTCCAAGTAATAGCAGTTTTAGAAAAATGAAAAGCAATTATTATGGGAAGCAAGTATATATATATATATATATATATAAAGTATAATTTAGAAAAATGAGAAGATTGTTAGCAATAACTTAAAGCAAATATAATTGATAATAATAAAAAAAAACAAACCCAAAATAAATACCACTTTGGAGAGTTACAGTCAGTGTAATTTTATTTTATGTTTTAACTAGTGCTGGTGAAAGACCTTAACCAATGGGTTATCAAAATTTAGTGTTTGACTAAACAAATAAAACGACTTACAAGCAGTAAACTATATAACTACTGTGAATTATTGAACCTTCGAGGACTAAGGCCTCTAAAATAAAACCAAAGCTTCTATGGTAAGATTAGCTATGTATTAGTGAGGTTTAATCTTAGGAGTAAAATATCAAATTAATAAATACATCAGGTTAGGTTTGAGGAGAAAACTGAAGATTTCGTTGCAAAATTAAAATGAAATGGTAAAATATGAAGCCAAAAGAAAAAAAAAAAAAACAAGAAAATGATTAAAATGCAAACATATCTTCATGGAAAATATCAGTACGTTAAGTCCATGGCCCAAATTAATTCCAGGTCAGAGCCATTTCCTTTCACATCACTTGTCTTGCTAATGTATCTCAGAAGAGAATGAACATTGTCACCGAGTGGTAGTTATGATTTGAGTAGTGACTGAAGAAATTTCAATTCCAAATTTCGACCATTTCATTTAAATCCTACCACTAATTTTCTTTGGAAATGGATAGCATCATTTCAAAAGAGACGAAGGCAACTTGATGAACCATTTTAAAAATGGACTGGTTCTAAGAGCCAGAGAATGAAATGTAAGAGAAGGATTTGCTGCAGGAGAATCAGAATAGCGATTTTTTTATTTTTTTGTAACCAACAGTTACAAATATCTACGGATTAACTGATGCCTATCATAGTAAAAACAAATTATATAATGTGAAAAGCAAAGAATATATACACACACATTATCAGCATTTAAATGTCCATTTTCCATGCTGGCATGAGTTGGACATTTTGACACGGAGCTGGTAAGGCCAGGATCCTTACCAGACCCCATTATCTGTTTTGGTATAGTTTCTATGGTTGGATTCCCTTCCTAAAGCCAACCACTTTACAGTGTGTACTGGGTGCTTTTGGCATGACACCAGCACCATACACACACACACAGTATGAGAGAACAACAGGAAGCATGTTGTTGGTATTTCGTTTATTTAATTTCAATTCAGCTAAAGTGTATCACCTGAAGATTCAATTTATGATCAATCTAATCAATAAATAATTAGTCATTGACATTGATTACTGATCAATGAAATGACCATAAAGGATACAAAATAATGTAAGTGCCAACAAATCACTTCTAGTTATTTTCTTAGACTCTATGTACATGTTCCCCATGGAGATCACATAGCAACAGGAGTTTAACATAGACACTATCAGAGATGCAACCTTATTACAGTAATTTATCATGTACCTAGCACATTGACTTGCACTATATGTGTGCATGTGGTTATATATTATGTGTGTGTGTGTGTGTGTGAGAGAGCTATGTAGTAGCTATATAAACAGAGCAAATTTCACTATTTCTCCAGAGATTGAAAATATGATGGATGGCCTTAATCGATTTTCAAACCTTATGGGGTTCTCATTAGAAATGTCTATATCACTTGACCAATCCCAAAGAAACAACTAGCCAATCTTATTTATATACATAACAAATCTAGTGGCTTCAAAGAACTGGAGCAACTCATTTGCATATTATAAGTGTTTAACATTTTATCTAATAGCAGCAGACTGTCAACAGGGACTTCAGCCCACACAATATTAAGCTATGATATATGTAATATATGCAGTATGTATACACTTATGTATGATTGAAAGACAATTAACAGATATTTGTAGAGAAATAACTAGAAGAGTGACACCAGAGTATTGTGGAAATGGAGAAGAAATACTATTGTGTGATATTTGTTCAAAGAAGTTAGACAGAGCGTTCATCTGTCATGGGTTCAAATTGTAAATGATTGAAATTATGTCCTTCACATACACACCATTCCACAAAATGTATTTGGAAACAAAACATGGAAAAACAAAAAAACAAGCAAACAAAAGAAGGAAAAAAAGGGAAAAGGGAAAACTACTGAGGCTTTCATTGAGACACAAAAATTTGTGAATGGCTGAATATTTACAAGAGAAATCTGTAAAATTTCATTTTTTTTTTTCTCTGTGTGTGTGTGTGTGTGTGTGTGTGTGTGTGTGTGTGTGTGTGTGTGTGTGTGTGTGTGTGTGTGTGTGTGTGTGTGTGGTCCATATGCATGCATTACCGTAGGTGGATGTTTGTATGTGCATGCCTACACGTACATATGTATATATGTACATACACACATACATACATGTTTGAATAGATATGTGCATTCATTTTAAATTTTTTAAAAAAATGTTATTGTCTGGTTCAGACTACAGTAAAGAGTGAACTGCAGAGATTTTAGTAATCAAACACTTAAACTGCTGTGTCTGTATAACACAAATAGATATCTATACAGTCAGAATAATAAAAGTGTGCATGTAGGCATGTACACATAGATGCAAGTGTGTTCCTATCAGAACTCAAAACGAACAAACAGAAATGGTGAAAGAAATTTTATACAGGCTGTAGTGAAGTATTAGTTGTAGAGCTGTAAGTAATCATAAATAACGAATATATGCAATACAAATCTTCAAAGTAACAAATGACTATTGAATGACTATTTACGTATTAGTGTGTGAGCAAATATTATATATTTACACACACACACACATATCTATATATATATATTTATATATATATATATATATATATATATATATAT
>NC_068994.1:14592673-14599107 GCF_001194135.2 Octopus bimaculoides
ACACACACACACATATACACAAGGGGACGCTAAAAAGACCCTGGCTTTGAGTAAAACAAAATACAGGAGGATCAGTTAATTATGATTTTTATTCAACATATTCACCTCTCAGATTCACCTAGTTGTTGCAGCAGCTCAGTTTTCCTCAGCTCTGTAAAAGAATTTGAAAGTTTGGGCCTCCAACTAGGCCTTTCACAACACCATTAAAGCCAGGAACTTTTCAGCACCCCCTCGTGTATGTATGCATTAGATGTTGCTATACACCACTGATCACAATGTGCTTCTTTGCATTGTTGTAGTGTTCAAATGACACCATCCAGCTGACTAGGCATATCAGTAATTGAGACCATAACATTCCATAACAGGAATGATTTAAAGCAGCTATACCTGACCCAAATATTCTACCTTATTTTATGTTCAAACTGGTCAGATTCCACCTCACACACATACCCTACAATGCCATTCTAAAAATAATGACATCAACGCTATCTCAAAACCACAAGATAATGCAAAATTAATGCAAAACAATATGGATACAAAGCATTACATTTGACAGTAATCTGAATGCTAACGAGTTAGTAACAATTGGTTAGACTGAGAAATGGAGAATTACATCGTCCAGAAACTCACTGAAACACCTGATGCAAAATCATACCCAATTAATTACAAGTCCACTGCTTGAGATTACCTTGTTGATGGTTCTCCAATACAAAACTTCCATAATTAAATTAAAATCTTCCTTCATAACTTTATGTAAGACCTATGTTTCTTTATTTTTTTTTTCCAAACTGCAGGTTAATAATAAAAAATTATTTTACTAAAACCATTCTGAATTCTTCAAAATAGTTTTTAAAACCAATATATACGATGAATGTTCCAAACAAATTGAACAGCTAAGAAAGAAAAATTTCAAAAGAGCCATTAAAATAACAGCTAAAACACTATCATAAGGACACTGAGAAAAGTGGAAGGAAAGATAACTAATAGTTTCCTGTAAATAGAGTTTAACCCTTTGCCTGTCCAAATCATTTTCATAAGTTTGCCCTAAATCTCCATGCTTGTTTTCAGACTTTTTAGGTAGCCCTTTTTTCATATGTTCTGAGTAATATAAAGCTTTTCTCAGTTCCAAGTTACTTTGATAGCTGAAAAAAATTGGGAACGTATATCATATATAAAAGCATGGACATCATGAAAATATGTCCTATGAATCACAAGATGCACAGGACAAGCAAAGATTTAACCCTTTAGTATTTAAACCGGCCATATCCGGCCCAAATGTTTTATATTCAACCAGCCAGATTTGATCTCTCACACCTACCCTACAAGGTCATTCTAAAAATGCAACAATCACATTACTGAATTCTTAAAAGCTATGAGATAATGCCTAATTAATTTGAAACAATGTAAATAAATAAGCATTACATTTGACAGAAAAATCTAAATGCTAAAAGTTTAAAGGCAAGATTTAAACTATTTTCACAAAAACACAAACTTATATGTTATGTTCATATTAAATCTCTATATACTGTTCACTGCCCCTCTGTCACTTTTCCCCCCAATTGCTGACCCCATCCTAGATAGAAATTCCACAACACACTTTCAATTGACATTCTAATATTTTGCTGTTGCTTCTGACATATACACACACCTGATAGGTTTCTGTATAGTTCCTATCAACGAAATTCTACTCACAGGTTATTGGTTAACCCAAAACTACAATAAAAGAAACTTTCCTAAATATTTTTCAAAGGGTGAAACGGTTTGTAAAAAATTAAGAACTGGTTTAACAAGTCTCATAAACTCTCAGCTTCTTTTAAATCTCATAGCATCTGATCAAAAGCAAAAGCATGAATAATGTAGATTATATATTTATGACATATATAAATCTTTACATTAAATCAGTGGTTCTCAACAATTTTTTTTTTTTTTTTTTTTTTTTGCCTATGGATCCCTTTGATTCCTATGTTACTCCACTGGGACTCCATAGCTTCTCAGTGTATATAAAAAAAACATCCTACTGTATTTTTTATAATTAAATCTTATTAGGAATTGTACAAAAAAAAAAAATTAATATTTCGTACATGGTAAGAGTATAAGCAATTTATTGCACATAAATTTTAACAAGAAAATCTTATATGGGCCCCAAAGGGCCATATGGACCCTGGTTGAGAACCCCTGCATTACATTATGTATGTATGTGTGTGCACGCGCGCGCGTGTGTGTGTGTGTGTGTGTTTGTTTATACATGTGTCCATGCATGTAATACTACAAAAGTTTACTAATCAACAATATTACCACATTAGTAGTAACTACAAACAATAACATGTTTCACACTTAAAAGATTGTTTTTAACATTCAATTTTCTTTCTTATAACTTCAAGGTAATAATTTGGTCAATTAGACACTTTGGACATTTGTCAACACATCCATTGTTTTTTTACTATCTTGCACAACACTTTCTGATGCATTTTTTTAATAATTCACTTCATAGATTAACAGTCTTGCTAGTCATTGCATTGTTGCTATTGTTATGTAACACCAGTCAGTCATACCCAAGGTTCGGAGGCAGTATGGAAATATTTGATCTAAATATACATTTGATTGATGTTTTTAACCAATGCCAGTTCAATCAGTCTAAAATGAGTTGTTCTAGTATGGAGGACATTAACCTTTTAGCGTTTAAACTGACCATATCCAGCCCAAATATTCTGTTTTATGTTCAAACTGGCCAGAGCCGGGTCGTCACACCTACCTTACAATGTCATTGTAAGAATAGACAAACACATCATCAAAATTTCAAAGCTACAAGACGATGCATAATTAATCCAAAATAATCTGAATAAATAAGCACTACATTTGACAGAGTAATATGAACACAAATGTGTTAAGCACTTGATCCTTATGTTAAAATAACCAATGTGCAGATATGCAACCTAACCCTTTGCCTGTAGGAAGTATTTTCTTAAGTTAGTCCTAAACATCTATCATTGTTTTCAGACTTTTAGTTAACCTTCGTTTCAGACATTCTCAATAATATAAAGCTTTTTTTTTGTTTTTTTTCTTCATAATTACCAAGTTACCCAGAAAAAAATATCCTTTGTACCACATGTGATACACAAGACAATGGGTTAAGTGACAACACATCATAACCTTGGTGGATTTGAAGTCACTGTTATATGTCTCATGGTCAAATTACATGACTCAGCTTGCCTCAGTCTACTTAACTGTCATACAAAAGCTTCTCTTGTGACTGAATATTTCGTTGTAAAAGTACAAGTACTATGAAAGGACAAGTGTAGTAAAAGCAAACTCTCCAAGTTAGATTTAAATATCCAAATTTTCAAAACCCAAACTTAGCTATACTTTTATGAAAAAAGAAGGATATAACAGATTTTAAAAATAGTTATTCTCTTCAACTTTACATCAACAAAAACTGTTAAATGCCTTAACATTTTGAGATTCATCGTCACTAAGATAAATTTTTGGCAGTGACAGATACAAGTGTAAATGCAATTAGTTTAGAAACAAAAGGTTCCTAGTTTGAATCCAACCTGAAATAAATGTATGTAATTTGGACTTTGGTAGCTGGTAATGGTTGGAGATCAGACAGATTGAAGCATAGTGAATATCAATAATCCAGGATGTTATCATTTAAAGTGTTATTTGACTTCATATTATCATCACCATCATTATCACTAATAGCTTAACCAATTAATTTTTTCCTTCAGTACCTACTCCCATTATAACTTTACACATCTACTTGATAATCGATGAGAGACTGTGTTGAAACAGAATCACCCAATCCATGCTAGTATTGAAATCCAGCTGCAAAAGGACATCAGAAATGATATAACTAAACCAGAGCTCAAAGAAACTGATCGTGGTCTGTCTCACAAAAAACTATACAGGGGAGGGCCATCCATCCATCCTTCTGAGAGATTTTTTTTTGATTTTTTTCTTTCTCAAAGGGACAGCTCTGAAACGTCAGTATCTTCTAGCACAGGGGTCCGCAAGTCAAAAAGTTTGAAAACCCCTGTTCTAGCATACAAGCATCAAAGTCACAAACGTGTGTCTATGTGTGTGTGATGAATTGAATCATTTTACAGCATTAGAATCATGATCATCATTTAACATCCGTTTTCCATGCTGGCATGGGTTGGACGGTTCAGCTAGAGCTGGCAAGCTAGAGAGCTGCACCAGGTTCCAGTCCTGTGTTTTGGCTTGGTTTCTATGGCTGGATACCCTTCTTAGCAGCGACCACTTTACAGAGCGTACTGGACACAGATGTTTTTGTTATGTGGCACCAGCACCAACAAGGTCAGCTGGGAGGGAAGCATTAATCAAGATGGTTTAAATGTTCTTTGAATATTAAAATTCTAAAACAGATTCTAGAAAGAATATCACCTGTTGATAAAATGCCAGCCAAAATAATGGTTTAATATAGTGAAATACAGATTTTCATGTTAAAAAAAGCAATGACTGTTAGTGTAGGTTTTGAAGAAATATGCTAGTTAAATTCCCTTTTACACCAAGTTTAGGATATAAAAAGATGTAATACTTTTTTTAATAAAAGTTAATTCACACAAATAAATGCATGGCTGCATGATTAAGAACAGGCGCAGGCATGGTTATGTGGTTAAGAAACTGGCTTTGCAACCACGTGGTTTTGGGTTCAGTCCTACAATGCATCGAATCAATTTGGTAGACCTATTATATGTGTGTGTGTGTAAGTCCACATCACCACTTGATGACCAATGCTGGTTTGTTTACATCCCCCTTACCGAGAAGTTTCAGCAAGACAGACCAATAAAATAAGGGTCGGATTTTCAAAAAAGTACTGGGGTCAATTTGTTCGATTTGAACCCTTCAAGATGGTACCCAGCATGATCACAGTCGAATGACTGGAATGAGTAATCAATAAAGAATAAGGATAACATAAATATATTTCTTACTAATTAATCCTAATTAATTCTCTAGCATCAATGTAGAGTGACAATGACGTCTGTGTATAAAGTATTACATTTTGTAAGATTATTACATGTGAACCCTTTAACATTTAAACCGGCCATATCCAGCCTAAATATCCTACCTGTTGTATGTTCAAACCAACCAGATCTGGTATCTCACACCTATCCTGCAATGTCAATCTACACAAACGTATCAAAATCTCACAGCTATGAGATGGTACATGATTAATTACAAAGCAATTGAAAAACTGAGCATAACATTTGTCAGAATAATCAGAATGCTAAAGGGCTACGGTTGAACAAATCTTGAAACCCCTAGTTTATATAAACTGTCCAAGTGTTTTTGACCATAAGTTATGAACAAACAAAAACGAAGGCTTTAAGGTTTAGAAGGGAAGGAAAAAGAGGTAAAAAAAAAAAAAAAATTTATGATCCCAAATTGAAAGCCAAACTTTCAAGGCAGATAAAGCAACCCAGTTTATGGGAAACTTAAAGCAATTTGGACTGTTGAAAGCAAAAAGAAGGAATCAACCTGCTGGAGGCTTGGAGAATCTACCCTGTGTTTACCTTGGCTAGAACTTCCGATAACTGAAAAACAATTACATTATCAGAACAAATGATTAACTGAGATCATTCACCAATCACGACACCGCTATGATCTAAATTATAAAAAAATACAAATAAATATATATATGTCTACACGTACATACATACATACATATATATATATATATATATATATATATATACACACACACACACACACAAATATACGAACAAATACACAAACACACAAATATATGCACAAATACACACACATATATACACATACACACACACATATATAAACACAACTACATGCACACAAAACCCTCTGTTATATATGCATACAAAGATTTCAAAATTTAAAGTTAAGACAGAAAAAAAAGTGGTGAAAAAAGTTAGATTAAAAACCAATTTTTCAAGGATGATATTATATCTTTATATCTTACAATACTTACATGAACAAGAGAATAGAACAATGAAGCTATTAATAAAAATTGATACGGTGCAGGAGTGGTTGTGTGGTAAGAAGTTTACTTCCCAACAACATGGCTCCCGGTTCAGTTCCACTGCATGGCACCTTGGGCAAGTGTCTTCTACTATAGCCTCAGGGCGATGAAAGCCCTGTGAGTGGATTTGGTAGGTGAAAACTGAAAGAAGTTCATCGTGTGTGTGTGTGTGTGTGTGTCTGTCTGTCCCACCACTGCTTGACAACCTGTGTTATGTTTGTCACCACAATTTAGTGGTTCAGCAAAAGGAACCAATAAAATAAGTACCAGGCTTAAAAAAAGGGTACTGGAGTCAATTCATTTGGCTAAAATTCTTCAAGCCAGTGCCCCAGCATGGCCACAGTCTAACGACTGCAACAAGTAAAAAGATAATTTTCCCATGTGATTAAAGCTTTAAAGAAGAGGGGTTAAATAT
>NC_068994.1:14599675-14600905 GCF_001194135.2 Octopus bimaculoides
TTTTTTAAATTATTATTGCTTTAATATATATAGACTCCATATACATTTCAGATGGCCATGTCTACCAAATACTATCTCCATTATTTCAACTCTACTGACTGTAACACTTCTATGAAGCCTAAAGTTGTTGTATCAAACACAACTACTACTAAGTTCTTAGTCCCTCACAATTCCTGGACCAGGCTGTGTGTTGTGTTCTTGAGCAAGACATTTTATTTCTTGGTGGCACATAAAATACACCATTTTGAGCGTGGCCGTTGCCAGTACCGCCTGACTGGCCTTCGTGCGGGTGACACGTAAAAGCACCCACTACATTCTCTGAGTGGTTGGCATTAGGAAGGGCATCCAGCTGTAGAAACTCTGCCAAATCAGATCGGAGCCTGGTGTAGCCATCTGGTTTCACCAGTCCTCAGTCAAATCATCCAACCCATGCTAGCATGGAAAGCGGACGTTAAACAATGATGCTCCAGTTCACTCAG
Source organism: Octopus bimaculoides (assembly GCF_001194135.2). NCBI lineage: Eukaryota > Metazoa > Mollusca > Cephalopoda > Octopoda > Octopodidae > Octopus > Octopus bimaculoides. The sequence goes on from NC_068994.1 coordinate 14,600,155, forward strand.
CTGTAGAAATGAGTTGCAATGCCACTGGTGCTGAGCTGTACTGACCTTTGCCTTTCCCTTGGATAACATCAGTGGTGTGGAGAGGGGAGGCCAGTATGCATGGGCAGCTGCTGGTCGTCCATAAGCAACCTTGCTTGGACTTGTGTCTTGGAGGGAAACTTTTTAGGTGCAATCCCATGGTCATTCATGACCAAAAGGGGTCTTTTTCCACTGCAAGTCACACAGTATGTGTATGATTAATATTTTCTGACTCAAAACTAATATCAAACCATTCTACTTTTGAGCTAAACAGCCATATAACAGAAGTGACAATGAACTCGTTACCTGTTCTTTGAGCTCAATGGTTTGGTTCTGCAGTTCCAGGATTTCATTAAGCTGTTTCTCTTTATCTTTCCTCAGTCCAACCACTTCACTTTGTAGTTTCTCATTTAGTTTCCCTTGCCTCTGGTTTTCATGTTTCTCTTCATTTGACAAATCTCTCATCCTAAAAAAAAATGAAAGAATAAAACTTGGAATAATAAATGCTTTTGAAATGGTTTTATTCATTTACATTGATCCTAATAGATTTTGTCTGGTAATTATTCTACCCAGTTATCTTGGGTGTAAAATTGTTGATGTTGGCACTCTGTCGCTTATGACGTCGAGGGTTCACAGATTATCACCTATCATAGTGGGGGTTTGGGAACATAAGACCTGCGATAGTCGAGGGATTACTGTATGCCGTAATATATGAAGGGTATAGGAAGTTTAC
>NC_068994.1:14601546-14602344 GCF_001194135.2 Octopus bimaculoides
AATTAATGTGCAAGTGGCTGAGCACACCAGAGACACGTGTACCTTTAACGTAGTTCTGGGGGAGATTCAGCGTGACACAGAGTGTGACAATGCTGGCCCTTTGAATTACAGGCACAACAGAAACAGGAAGAAAGAGTGAGAGAAAGTTGTGGTGAAAGAGTACAGCAGGGTTAGCCGCCATCCCCTGCCGGAGCATCGTGGAACTTTAGGTGTTTTCGCTCAATAAACACTCACAACGCTCGGTCTGGGAATCAAAACCGCGATCCTACGATCGCGAGTCCGCTGCCCTAACCACTGGGCCATTGCGCCTTCACACAGGAATACTTACAAACATCAACAAACCCAAAAAGGATATTACTTACCTTTGTCCTTGATTTCATTTTCTAAAATATCGTGGTCTAAAGTAAGTTCTTCAAGTTTTTCTTTTAAGCCTTCTAATTCTTGTTCGAGACCTTCACACTGAAATAACAAACCAGAAACAGCAAATGAGAAAAATCTTGGATCAATGTAAGCTTCACAAGTGAAACTGGACAGGCAGAAACTGGGCAGAAGCCCTTCAGATGGATTGTACCTGTTCCTTGGTAGATTTAATCCAACACTTGGCTTAATGCCGTGACCTAAGCCCCAGTTACCTTTCCAGAACTCACACTGCTGCAAGCGTTCAGTCAAGGTCATGGATTTTCTTTCCCCTTCTTCCCCATTGCCAGTCTGAGATCACCACACTGACTCAACTCTTAAAATAAAACGAACAAACATAGGCGTAGGAGTGGCTGTGTGGTAAGTAGCTTGCTTACCAAC
>NC_068994.1:14602444-14611874 GCF_001194135.2 Octopus bimaculoides
AGTCAAATGACTGAAACAAGTAAAAGAGTAAAAGAGTAAACTAACAAACCCTAACAATCTCTGTGATAGAAATTTTACCCAAAGATTAATCTCAAAAATTTACCTTTTCTTCAGCCATTTCCTTGTCTAGGGTCGCAATTTCAACAGTTTCAGCAAGATCAGCCATTTCTTCTTTATACCGGTCATATTCAGCTCTGACATCTCGGCTTTCCTACAAAGACAAACAAATGAAATTGATAAATATTTTGTATGACTTAATCAAGACAGATGGGGAAAACACTAAATCCACATGCAGATCCTTTCCTGATACAAAAAAGAGGTTAATTTAAAGATGGATTTAAGTTGAATTAGTGTGTTTGCTATAAAACTTTCTTGATGCTAAGGGTTGGCAATATATCAGAACTGCAAACTAAAGGAAACCCATTGTATATATATATATATATATATATATATGTGCATGTGTCCATGTTTGTGTTTGGGTGGCAATGTCTGTGTGTCTGTGTCCGTGTGTGTATGTATGCGCATGTGTCAGTGTCCACGCATGTGTGTATGTATGTATGTGTGTGTTTGTGATTGTGATTGTGTGGCCATGTGCATGTGTGTGCATGTGGCCATGTAGCCATGTGTGTGCATGTGGCCGTGTGTGTTTGTGTGGCTGTGTGTATGTAAATGTGTGGCCTTGTGTGACCGTATATGTGTGTGTGTGCATGCATGTGGTGTCCATGTGACTGTGTACTCCCTTCATGTCATGCCTACACATCCATTTCATTCATCTTTTGTAAACAGTGGTTTCATTGATGTTGCCATTTGTTTGCAGTCCACAACAAAAGAATGTTCGGGCTCCTTGACATGTTGCACAATCTTAGTAAACAGAATGGCTAGTTTTGGCATCATTTGTTTCCAGTTCTCCACACAAGCACGTCCAGGCTGTTCATTGCTCAACAGACTAGGAGATTATCACTGCATCTGAAAGCAAGTGGGAGTTAATGACAAAAAAGGCATCAAATCCTCATAAACACTGTACCAAAATATCCTCATATGACCCATGCATGCATGGAAAAGGAGACATTAAAATGATGATCATAATGAAGTTGAATGCCTTGCAGAATCTGTCCAATTCCGCCAGATTCAACTCTGCCTTTTATCTTCCTGATATTGATAAAATAAAGTTCCAGTGGAGTACTGGAATTAATACTTTTTTCTTTTTCCCTACCAAATTTCAGGTCTTTCCCCTTCCACGTTAAATGTTATTATCACTGATTTGGTTCAAAGAAGGGCTTGCACCTGTAGGATTTGCAAGCTCTTGAAGACCGGTGTGATTCAGGCCATTAACATTCCATTGAAATTGTTACAAGTCAAGATTTGTTGGTTAAATCTGAACAAAGATGGAATTCCAAAGAAACTTTCACATTGGCTTTTTGGTGCACCAAAATGTCAATGTAAGAATTTTCTCGTGGTAACTACCACAGTGAGGTTTGTTCTAATAAAACATCCATGTTTAACCCATTACCTCCCATAATTCTATTAACTGGAATTTTTTTTATGAAACTTTGATTTCTAGCATAAAACAGCCTTAGAAACACGCTGGAATGATCAAAATAACATTTCAAAGTGACATTTTAAATAGAAATAAGCAAGATATTGGGTGAAAAATTAGCAAACCTCATTTGAATATCAGAGAAATATACCTAGTAGATATAGCAAAAAGGTTAGATATGTGTAAATATTGACAGATAATTACGAAATTTGCAATTTTTAAGTGATCTCATATGAGATCACTGGTAGGTAATGGGTTAAGTGGGGATAAATATTTGCCTCTGAATGTATGGTGTTAGGAAGGGCATCCAGCCGTAAAATCCCTGCCAAAACAGACACAGTAGCCTCAGGTAGATTTTCTACCTGGCTGGCTCCTGTCAACCATCCTACCCACACATGCATGGAAGATGGACATTAAATGATGATGATGATGATTGTGGGGAAGAGTGACAGGCCAGATCAGGCCAGTTTGAACACAAAACAGATAGAATGTTTGGGCTAAACACAGCCAATTTAAACGCTGAAGGGTTAAAATAATTTACCTTTTCTGCAGCCTGGAGCTTTCTGTTTAAGTCATTGTTTACTTCTTTCATTTTCACTTTATTCTCAGAGATCTACAAAGACAGAAGAGATAGGTTACAAGAAGTAGGTTGCAAGTAATAGGTTACAAGAAGTAGGTTGCAAGTAATAGGTTACAAGTTTCTTCCGATTCGAAAAGAGCATAAAACACAAAATTCTCAGGACCCCTAAAAATCTAGATCAACATCATTAAGTTCCATTTATTTTATGATTTCACTTAAGCCTAATTATACAAATAACCAGTTACTAGAACTCAATTTACTTATACTTCACGGGAAAGCATCAAGAAAGTACAAATCATAACATCAATCAATGAATGACAAAAGAACAGGAGATACATAATCAGATTCATAAGCTTGGAGTTGTTTCTGCTATAAGAAACTGTGCACTCAGAGCTGAGTGCTTGAGCAACATTCTATAGCTTCTTCAGAGCCATTTAGATGAAGTATATGTTTATTGTGGATTTTATGTACTCATTACTATCATTTGAAAGGAAGATCAGGTGAGTGATTTACCATTTTGATATGAACCTAGTTGAAGCTGCTTCTATTACTGCGTAACAAAATCACTCATGTAAGATGCTTATATAAAAATTAAAAAATTTCTATTATTATAATTACACACAAACACCTTTTAAATCCATTATTTTACTAAATTCCTCCAAATTCCTCATTATTTTCAAAATTTATTGAAGCACAAAGGTAATGTCATTCATTAATTAAATATACGGTCAAGAGTTTTACTTAGGATCACTTTACATTTCAAGTTCAAATATTTTAAACTACACTATCCAAGGTGTCTGTTTTATAAAATTAGAGTCGTGTGTGATTTCAGTGGGATTCCACTGTTTCTTGGCAGGTAAAGCAACTGTGCTGATGTTGGCTGTGTAACAGTGATGGGGAGAAGAATGGTTGTGATGATATCTTGATGATAGTTGTGATAGCAGTAATAAAACAACGATAGTGATGATGATGATGAGGATGATGACGATGGCCATGAGGATGATGGCTGTGATGCTGATGGTGACGGCTGTGATGATGATGGTGACAGCTATGATGGTTGTGATGATGATGATGATGATGGTTGTGATGATGATGATGGTGATGGTTGTGATGATGGTGGTAGTAATGATGATAGCGATGGCAATGATGATGATGATGGTGATAGCAGTGATGATGATGATGATGGTGGTAGTAATGATGATGGCGATGGCAGTGATGATAATGATGATGACAATGATGATTGTATTAATGACAATAAAGATGTCAATAATGAAGATTAATCAAAAGTTAAATATTTCTAATTCATTAAAAAGAAAACAAAATACAAAACGAAAAAAAAACACCTCCATACCACCAGCAAAGGCGACTTAAAAATACTTACAATCTGCATCTCAATTTTCAGTTTTTCAAATTCCTTCAGCTTGGCCTTGTCCTCAATACGTTTTACCTTCAGGGTCTCCAGTTTTTCATTCAGATCTTTGATCTCGGCTTTCAGTCCTGCATTCTCTTGTTCTTTCTGCAGTACAGAGAACTTGTCCTCAGCAATAGTCCTCATGGCAGTAACATCAGCAGCTGCCGCCTTCATTAGCAGTAATGAAAGAAAGAAAACAGAAATTGGTTTCAATAATGATATTGATAATTAATAATAATAATAATAATAATGGTTTCAAATTTTGCCACAAGGGCTGTAATGTTTTTGATCATAGGTTTGAGGTTTGCTTCTTCAAAGCTTAGTAGGGACTAAACAACAACACTCAGTTCGCAACTGTAAAAGTGTCCATCATTTTCCCGTCTGCTTTTCCATGTGGCATGGGTTGGATGAGACTTTCTATGCCCAGACACCCTTTCTGTTGCCAAAACATAGTTGTTTTAAAATTAAAGTAATTCTTTTATTTCACTAGTCTTCACATGTCTAACAAACTATCAGACATATTGTTTACTGGAAACAAAAACAACTAATTAAACACATGGTTTTGGGTCGAGTCCCACTTGAGCAAGTCTCTTCTACTACATGTACAGCTCCAGGCCAACCAAGATCTTGTGGGTGAATTTGGAAGAAGGAAACTATGTGGAAGCCCACTGTATATGTATGTGTGTGTGTCCCTCACCACATGACAACCAGTATTGGTTTGTTTACATCACCATAACTTAATGGTTTGGTAAAAGCAACTAACAGAGAAAGTACTAGACTTTATCAAAATAAGTACTAGGAGCAATGTGTGACTAAAACCCAGCAAAGTGGTGCCCCAACGAGGGCACAGTCCAATGACTTAAAAGATAAAAGGTATATCCACTTGAAATATAAACATCTCTTCAAACAGAAGTCAATTCTGGATTATTATGAGAGGAAAAAAAGAAACAAAACTCACCTGTGAGACAGTCCGAGTACTTGGGGAAGTAATGCTTAAGCTTTTCTCTTCACTCGGGGTCGTTTCTCGGCTTCGAGACATGCGTGATGGGATGCCAGTGCTCTCTCGACTTGTGGTCATCGAGGTTTGCATTCGTGAGGGCTCACTGAAACTGGAGGACATCTCCATACTGGTTGATGGACTGGTTTCCTTTGAGCTTGATCGTGATGCAGCTTCAGCAATATTTTCAGAACCTACACGCAATAGACAAGAGTTGATTAACAGAGACAAAAATAAAATATATAAACCAAATCATTAAGTGTAACAGAATTATGTTTCTTTTTCAGTATGCATTCATTTCACTTACTCCTACCTTAGATATTTCTATATACACCACATTTCAATTGGATTATATTTCAGATTATCCTCTCTTTTATTACTATTATTCTTAATTAAAGTAGTAAGGCTGGCAGATTCGTTAGCAAGCTGGATGAAATGTTAAGCGGACACCACTTGCATGATGGTAACATTCATTTACAATCATTAAGCAATAACAAGACAGGGAGGAGACAGTAACACACACACACACACACAGGTGTGTGTGTGTGTGTGTGTGTGTGTGTGTGTGTTATGAGCGGTTGTATATATTTAACCACTTGTTATGGGAGGTAAATATATTTAACCACTTGTCATACTTAAGAATATGGCTATTTCGCAGCCTTCTGTATATTATAATAATTTCAGTGCATATTAAATTACATTTGCATGGCTGAACAAAAATGCATGTATATAAGTCAATGCAGATGAAGAAAGCTAGCTCATCAGGTCACCAGAACATCATGGTGCAACCAGGATGTTCTGATGAACTGATCTGTGAATATACAATTGTAATGTATAATGTGTAACATGCATATTAGTGCAGACATGTAAACATTATTTATTATGCACTGAAATTATTATAACATGATGAAGACTGCGAAACAGCTGTAATCCTAAAGATGACAAGTGGGTAGATAAATATCATCATTCCTCATACCTCCTGAGTGTTTATGGTTTATATATTCCTCATAAAATAATTACATTGATAAGATCTCCAGGACTTCCACTGCATGGGACTCTGCATTGTACTCCTCTGTACTGGATTACTATGTGGTGTGTTAGCCAAGTCCACCTTCTGTGATAGCCACACAATTCTAAGAATCCATATATTACACTATATCACACATACACACAAGGGATTTTTTTTTACAGTTTCTGTCCATCAAATTCATTCACTAGGTTTTCATTAGCTTAGGATATAGTTAGAAGACACTTGCTCAAGGTGTCATACAATGAAACAGAACCTGAAACAATGTGGCTGGGAAGCAAACTTCTTATTTCTTTATTGCCCACAAGGGGCTAAACATAGAGGAGACAAACAAGGACAGACAAAGGGATTAAGTCGATTGCATCGACTCCAGTCCGTAACTGGTACTTAATTTATCGACCCCGAAAGGATGAAAGGCAAAGTCGACCTTGGTAGAATTTTAACTCAGAACGTAAAGACAGACGAAATACCACTAAACATCTCGCCCGGCGTGCTAACGTTTCTGCCAGCTTGCTGCCTTCTTACCACACAGCAACCCATGCCTATTTCCACATCTGCACCTTATCAACTATGCTTATGCTTGTTTTCTAAAAATCATAAGTTGCAGGTAATTTGAGCTAATTTCAGACAGTATCAAGCTCATAAATAGAATGATTAAAGATAAAAAAAAGAGAATGAATAAAGATAAAAAAAAAAAAGAAAGTAACAATAAAAGAATATTATACTTTTTCCAACAAAGCTGGGTGGTCTGAGGCCAGACCTGCGAGCAGTCTTCTTGGCATCTGTAGGTGTTGTAGCAGTGTCAGAACCTCCTTCTGGGCTGTCAACGGCTTGAATCTACAGAGAGAAAGGAGAATAAATGAAATCACACTTAAAATTATTACAAAAATAATTCATGATAATGTTCATTTAAAGATTGTAGAAAAACTTGTTAACAAAACCATTTAAGAATCTTCTAAATGGTCAAATAAAATTTTAAGAGAAAGAGAGAAAGAAAAGAAACTGGAATATAACCAAATTTATCATCTAGTGTATTGATTAGTAACAAAACACTCGTTAACACAGCATTACTAATAATGAAATAGACAAGGCCTGATAAAATTAAGACATTAATTGCCCAACATTTAGCAGAATCAGGAAACAACTACTTCCTTTCTAAAAATAGTATGACTTTATAATACTTCTTAAATTAGTGAAAATATTACAGGTGAGGAATGATAAATATTTTACCTGTACTGGTCACAGTCAATATTTTTCAAGAATTATGACCACAAAAACAAAAATAACATCAACAAAAAAATAAGAATAAAATTTTATATTCTATACAAACAGTACATATGTGACTTATAAAGAAGCACTTTCATAGGATCTCACAATATGGAACATTATTTGAAGGGGAAAAGAAACTTAGTCTCTCCTTTTTATTTTTTCTCTCCAGCAGAATGTATGATGAAAAAAAGTGAAAGATTTCAGTGTAAACATCGGGCAACTTGATATGCAAAGTATTATGTGCATAGCATCTATAAGTCTTGTAGACTATGGAGCCCCTGCAGAGGGGGGAAAAGGATCAAGAGCATTTTCTGAAAAGACTGAAGTCTAATCCTTAACCATAAATCTGAAATATAAAGACTTGTTTCTTGTGTGAGTGTTGCCAGTGGAATTTCAATGAAATGCCATAACTTCCTGTGCTAGCTTTCTTCCTCCAAATCTTATGAAAATTTTGTTCCCCATTTCTTAATCTGTGACACTGTTTCCACAATGTTGTCTGTAACAATTTCCCCAATGACAGGGTTGATGTATGCATATATCTTAGTTTCACAGGTATGAGGAAGCTTTACCTTTCAATCTAAATGTCAGTACACCATAGCAGGTATTTTGGAATATGACAGTTTTTTTCTATGTGGCAGATATTTCCAAACTATCAAAGTCCTCATTGGAGAAAGTGAACACAAATACCAGCTTGTTAAAGTATGTCAATGTTACATATTCTGTCCTATCATTTAATCCAAAGAACTCTCTTTTACTCTTTTACTTGTTTCAGTCTTTTGACTGTGGCCATGCTGGAGCACCGCCTTTAGTCAAGCAAATCAACCCCAGGACTTATTCTTTGGAAGCCTAGTACTTATTCTATGGGTCTCTTTTGCTGAACTGCTAAGTTACGGGGACGTAAACACACCAGCATCGGTCAAGCGATGTTGGGGGGACATACACACATACATATATATATATATATATATGTATATACATATATATGTATATACATATATATGACGGGCTTGTTTCAGTTTCCGTCTACCAAATCCACTCACAAGGCTTTGGTCGGCCCAAGGCTATAGTAGAAGACACTTGCCCAAGATGCCACGCAGTGGGACTGAACCCGGAACCATGCGGTTGGTAAGCAAGCTACTTACCACACAGCCACTCCTACGCCTCTGCATAGATATCCCATATGAAACATGTAATGTTTGTATTTTTTTAAAGTACATTACCCATGATGTGTCTGCCACAGAATAATCAGCAGACTCTTGAATAGTTTCGTAAATGATTCAGAAACTTGCAGAGTAAATCCCTGGTCACAATGTGGCCTCCACCAACAGGAAGTCTGCCATTGACAATTTTCCCTGGCTCTCATTAACCTAACAAAAGACACTGAACTCATCAGTAGAGTAGGCTTGTTTAACATGTTTATCACTCACTGACTGCTCAACTAAACTGTTAAGCAACATAATGTGTTTCCATGATGGCATAATGAATATTAAGCAATATGACAGATTTTTTTCAGAAAATTTGGCCGCAAGGAGTTTGAGTCAAGCAAGATGCATCATCTCCAACACTACATGAAACTTCTGAAATAAGCATCCGAGTCTACAAATGACAGAATGTAATATCATATTTACTTCTGAATAAGATAGTAGTACCATTTTAATTTTTTTTGTCTTATTATTTCTACTCAAAGTAAAAAAAAAAAAAAAAGAGCAATAGGTATTATTTCAATTGATTGTTACATTCAACTCTTTAAAATTACCAATTATTGGGACTTTTAAAACTATTGGGGCTATTAGAAAAAAAGAAAGAAAAAAAGGGCAAACAATTGAGTTCAATTTTTATAATCCTTCACCTGTAATATTTTCACTAATAACATAAAAAGTATCATGGAGATATACTATTATATATTCTGTCATATAATTTTGCAAAATTCAACAGTTGATTTTATGTATTCCTTTTTTTAAGGTATCATGCAACAGCCGTAGCAACAGAAAGATCTTACCTTTAGATCTAATTCAAAAGTTAACAAAATCTTTATAACTACTGAGAAAACTGTCACAGTTCCTTTTTGAGCTAATTTATCTTTAACTGAAATTATCAAGATGCACAACCATTTCTAGAATCAGATAAGTTTAAAAGGACTTTGGTTTCCTTACACAATGAAGAGCCTAAATATTTGTGCACTTCTGTTTGAAATATAATCAACAGAAATTAACAGAAACTTAACCCTTTGCTTGTCCACAGCATTTTCATCAGTTTATTCCAAACTTTCGTTTTTGGATTTGGTTTGCAAGATTTATGTGATTTCGTGTGTTGAAGCATATTCTGTTGTGTCTGGGGAGAGTCATTTTCTTATTGTGCCTTAAAATTTAACACACTCACCGGTAAAATTTCCACTTATTTCTTATTTTTATTTTCCTAAAATTTCCGTTGCGTCTTGCAACCTTTTCAGAGTCAAGACTATTGAAAATGTTGCAAGACGCAACGAAAATTTTAGGAAAATAAAAATAAGAAATAAGTGGAAATTTTACCGGTGAGTGTGTTAAATTTTAAGGCACAATAAGAAAATGACTCTCCCCAGACACAACAGAATATTCCAAACTTGTTTTTTT
>NC_068994.1:14611884-14617141 GCF_001194135.2 Octopus bimaculoides
AAAAAAAAAAAAAAAAAAAAAATTAGGAATGTGTATCATATATGATGCATGGATGCCAGGGAAATATGCCCTGTCTATTACAGGGATACAAAGGACAGGCAAAGGATTAATTAACTGAGATTAAAATTTTTTTTTAAATGGCATTTAAGCAGCTATTTCCAACTAGAGAAAATGACCTGAAAAAGTATGGCAAAGGAAACAATTTTCAAAAAATTTTTATGGTAAAATAATTTACTGACAGCTCTGAATAAATGGTAACCACATAAAAATTAATTCAATAAGAACATATTTGTTAAAAGCTTTACCAATTTTCAAGATTTAGTGCCACTCATTTTCAAACATTATCAGAGAGGTCAATAACAAAGATCTCTCATTGTTTCCAAGGCTTAAATAAGACACAAAACTGTATCAAAACGGTTTTGAGACAGTTCATCTATTTTTGCCACATTAACAGTCTATTCGTGTTGAAAAGCTTATACCAAGCATTCTATATTGTCAATTACACAAAACTTCTATACATTCAAAACACAATGAATACAGAGCATATTCAAACCAAAGTTAATAAAAAAACTGAAACTAACAACCTTTTTCCGTATCTTCTCCAAGAAGAAAACATGGAAACAAAATTACTAGCCCCTTTTTTCAAGTCCAGTCACTAAGCAGCATTTCAATTAGCTACAAAAAAAGTTTACTCTGACAATTGTCTCTAATTAATAAGTTGGAATAAAAGACTTTCAATTTATATATACAATGAGATTTGAACCAACCTGCTTTTAAGTAGTTCAGAGATGCCCTCATCATCACCGTCATTTAAAGTCCACGTTCCATGCTGGCATGGGTTGGACAATTTGACAGAATCTGATGGGTTCAAGGACTGCATCATGCTCCAGTGTCTGCTTTGGAAGGGTTTCTACAGCTGGATGCCCTTTCTAGTACTAACCACCTTACAACAGGTATGGGTGATTTTATCATGGCACCAGCACTGAGGTCACCATGCAGCTCACAAGAGTATATACCTTGAAGGAGAGTGGGGGTGGGATCAGCTTTAGTCTAGGGGACAAGGGATTAAAGTATAAGAAAAAGGGGTGAGGGGAGAGCAGGTTCTTATAGAGGAGCTGCATGGCTACTCACATTTAGAAGAGATGCCATCTGGAGGGAAAACAACAGGCAAGTTAAACTATGAAATGAGGATAAAAAGCAATATTAATCACTGACTAATATTAATTTCCATGTTCCCAGTAAATAAGAAAGATCACTCAAGACCATACATTTGTGGGTATAGAAAAAGAGAATTGTTTAGAAATTCATTCAGATGCCATCTAATTTCTCAATAATTTTATTTTCTTATACCAATAAAGGTACAATCTTGTAGTTTTATTTCATCACGGTCATCACTAGTTCAACAAGAAGGGAAAGGTGATATTTTGGTGATGAGGTCAGAATAACCTGAAGCATATCTGGAGTTGTCTCCCACAATTGCCAGAGAAAGTATTTAAAAATTCTTAGCCAAAGACTATTATTTATTATTTTTTTTTTAATCGCATAAGAATTTAGAATCATTGAGAGAATGTGGAATAAGTGGATACAGAAATTTGAAGACCTGCATAAGTCAGGCTTGCAGATGTTGGTTCAAGTCCCATGGACAGCCTTTGACTTTTTCTGCCCAAAGGGTATTTTTTAATCCAATATTTACAGGTTATTATTTATAGCTTCAAGTTCAGCCACTGAAAATTAATATCATCCAATTTTACTTCTTCTTCTTCTTTAATCCTTTTTGTCCCTTGTGGGGCATAGGGCCTCAACAGTTATTTTCCACTTTTTGCAGTCATTGGCATGTTTCTTGGCTGCTTCCCATGTCAGGCCAGTGGTCCTGAGCACATAGGCAGGAGGAGAAGAGATGATCGATCATGTGCATCATCTGCTGAACCTGGTATGGACGACAGAGAAGATCCCAACCAACTGGAAGAAGGGTCTTTTGGTGAAGCTGCCAAAGAGTGGGGATTTATCACAATGCAAAAAGTGGAGGGGAATTACCTTGCTTTCCATTCCAAGCAAAGTCCTTACAAGACTTACCCTGGAGCGATTGAAAGATACCATTGACAAGCAACTCAGAGATGAGCAGGCAGGCTTCAGAAAGGAGAGATCACGCACGGACCAGACTGCAATGCTCAGAGTCATCGTGGAGCAGACAATGGAATGGCAAACATCACTCTGTGTGTGCGTCATCAACTTTGAAATAGCATTTGATAGCGTAGACAGGCAGACAATCTGGGACATCTTACAACATTATGGTGTGCCAGAGAAGATCGTTGGCATTATTCGATTACTCTACAAGGAGTTTTCTTGCCAATTTTGCTTCACTGAATATTTATTTCTTTATTGCCCACAAGGGGCTAAACATAGAGGGGACAAACAAGGACAGACAAAGGGGTTAAGTCGATTACATCAACCCCAGTGTGTAACTGGTACTTAAGATCCCAACCAACTGGAAGAAGAGTCTTTTGGTGAAGCTGCTGAAGATTTATCACAATGCGAAGGCAAAGTCGACCTCGGTGGAATTTGAACTCAGAACGTAACGGCAGACGAAATACCGATAAGCATTTCGCCCGGCATGCTAACGATTCTGCCAGGTAGCTGCCTTATATTTATTTCTAATTAGCTTTTTGCCTGAAACATATAAACCTTAACTTGATTATTTTAACCCTTTAGTATTTAAGCCAGCCATATCTGGCCCAAATATTCAACCTGTTTTGCATTCAAACTGGCCAGATTACTCTTCTCACACCTACCCTACAAAGTCATTCTAATAATATACAATCACATCATCGAAATTTCAAGATAATGCACGATTAATTCAAAACAATGGGAATAAATAAGCAATATACTTGAAAAAGTAACCTGAACACTAAAGAATTAAGTAATTTTATTATAGACAAAAATATTCGGTGTACTGGACTTGAAAGGGATTGGGTTTCACTTCAGTTAAATTTTGTTGATTTAGTATGAACTGTATTTTACAAATTCCATTTCGTTTCTAAATCACCTGCCCAGCGACTCAAAATTAAAATCTTTCCGTTTAAATGTCACATTGATTTCAGAGAAAAAAAGAACAGGAACAAATATATCCATAATTTTTTCATAACCACTGCTCATAGAAGAGAGACAGGAATGAGTAATATGTACATATATCAAAAGCAGACAGAAAAAAAAATGGAGAAAAAAATAAACGTGGGTTATACCTGTTATATAGGTTTTTAAAAAAGTGGTACAGCACAAGTATTTATATACTCAAAGCCTTTGACAATCATGCTTTAGCAAGTTTAAATAGCAAATAACATTTGCCAAAGCAAATTGAACAGTCAACAATGAACATGGGCTTGAACCAAAATTATGAACACACAAATTTATGAAATTCTTGTAATGAAACCAAATTTACATCTAGCTTTTATAGCTATTATTCATCACATGATGTTTGGAAAGATACTAAGAAACAATAATTTCATACGTCTTCAGAATACATTGATACAAGTTTTTCTATAACTTACTGGGTATCAAGTTTAGCAAACTTCAACATTTTGCATGTTATTATAGTTATCATTAGAGTAATTAATTTTACAGATGGATGCCCTTCCTACCATTAAATACTGAGTAATGAAATAGCAGTGAAAGCTATTACCGTCCAAACAGACTAAAGCAAGCAAGAGCATGTGCTTTTGCCAAGGGGAATCAAGGCAATGGCTGTAAGCAAAATTTGAACTCACAACGATGGAGTCAGAAAGCAGTTCAGTATCTTAATTCAACCACTGTGCCTCTGATTGGTTATATATTATATTGAATGTGACAAGAAAAACAAGTATGGCATATTTGTGTACATGTAAGATAATACATTTGGCAATAGACTAATATGAATGTGTGTGATATATGGCAACATATGGTTTGTAAAAACAAACATGATTTAAGTAACTGATAAGATCAATAAAGGTATGAACTAAAAACTAAGAACTAAAGACATAAATGAGTTCTATCCACAGTACATATAGTGTAAAATGGATGCTGACAAGAAAAAAAAAACATTAACAGCAGCCCTTCTCAAGTATGAAAAGTTCCTGGCTTTAAGGGTATCATGAAGGGCCTGGTTGGAGGCCCAACTTTACAAGTTCTTTCATAGGGCTTAGAAAAACTGAAGGACTGCTGCAATAAGTGTGTGAATCTGAGAGGGGAATATGTTAAATAAAATCATAATTAACTGATCTTGTATCTTATTTACCCAAAGCCAGGTTGGAGGCCTAACTTTACAAGTTCTTTCATAGGGCTTAGAAAAACTGAAGGACTGCTGCAATAAGTGTGTGAATCTGAGAGGGGAATATGTTAAATAAAATCATAATTAACTGATCTTGTATCTTATTTACCCAAAGCCAGGAACTTTTCAGCATCCCTTTGTATAAACCACTGAATAACATCGGGGTTTACAGTTAGAAAATATAAAGTAACAATAGGACAGAGGCTTTATAAATTAGATAATAATTCCATGCTGACAGCAGGTAATTTCCAAGAATGGAATGACACTGGCTCTATGGTTAAGAAGTGTGTATCACAATCATATAGATCTCCAAGTTTGATCTTATTGCATAGCACCTTCAGCAAATGTCTGCAATAGCTTTCTGAAATTTGGAATGCAGAAACTGTTTGGAAGCCCATCATATATGTATGCTTATAACAGTTAGGAAACATCTGATAAATCGTTGCATCAAACAAAAGAACCTTCAGATACTTAGACCATGTTATGCTACTTTAAGTTATGTGCGTATGCTAATCAATAGAGATCAATCAAATAAGCATGAGACAAAGTTTAATCAATTAAAGCCCTTGAAAATGGTACGCCAGCAGAGCCACAGTTCCAAAGACAGTAACAGAATACTGACTAATGCCTGATCATTTGCTTGATCAGATATTTAACCCATTACCTACCAGTGATCTCATATGAGATCACTTAAAAATTACAAATTTCGTAATTATCTGTCAATATTTACACATATCTAACCTTTTTGCTATATCTACTAGGTATATTTCTCTGATATTCAAATGAGGTTTGCTAATTTTTCACCCAATATCTCGCTTATTTCTATTTAAAATGTTACTTTGAAATGTTATTTTGATCATTCCAGCATGTTTCAAAGGCTGTTTTATGCTAGAAATCAAACTTTCATAAAAAAAAAAATTCCAGTTAATAGAATTATGGGAGGTAATGGGTTAAAGA
>NC_068994.1:14617571-14619993 GCF_001194135.2 Octopus bimaculoides
AGCTTGCTTACCAACCACATGATCCCGGGTTCAGTCCCACTGCGTGGCATCTTGGGCAAGTTTCTTCTACTATAGCTTCGCGCCGACCAAAGCCTTGTGAGTGGATTTGGTAGACGGAAACTGAAACAAGCCCGTCGTATATATGTATATATATGTATGTGTTTGTCCCCCCAACATCGCTTGACAACCGATGCTGGTGTGTTTATGTCCCCGTAACTTAGCGGTTCGGCAAAAGAGACCAATAGAATAAGTACTAGGCTTCCAAAAAATAAGACCTGGGGTCGATTTGCTCAACTAAAGGCGGTGCTCCAGCATGGCCACAGTCAAAAGACTGAAACAAGTAAAAGAGTAAAAAGAGTAAGCATTTTGCCCAGTCTGCTGATGCTTCTGCCTGCTTGCCGCTTTAATTTCTAATGGCTATATTAAAATGCAGAATAGCTAATTAGTCTCAGGTCAACTCTGATTGAGCAGAGCCTTAATTAAAGGCATTCCATCTGTGGTTAAACATTTTAATCTTTACCCCCCTTTTTTTCCTTTTTGGAATGATCTAAGACTAGATCAATTCAATGTGTCCCTCTCTCTTTCAAGGTGATGGATGTGATTTGAGGAAGATATGATTGTTATCCCTAGCAGGTTCAATGATCACAAAGGCAGATACCTTCATTGACTCACTAAAATGCTGAGAAATTGTGACAGTGGAGAAAAAAAACTAACAGGTAAAAACGATAGGACAGCTAGCAGAAATGACTTGTAAAACAAAAGGGCAGTCATCGACCACCTCTGGATCAAATGTAGCCCAAGTTAATAATGGTTATAGTAATGATAAAGTACATGAGGCAGAAGATGAATATTCAAAAAGGGACCAGAGAATATGGAAAAAAACATTGATCATCTGGTGTGCAACCACTACTTTATAGAAACAGTTTTAACAATAACAAAATAATAATTTCAAATTTTGGCACAAGGCCAGCAAGTACGGTGGGGAGGTAAGTCGATTACATCGACACCAGTGCTCAACTGGTACTTATTCTATCGACCCCGAAAGGATGAAAGGTAAAGTCAACTGTAGTGGAATTTGAACTCAGAACGTAAAGACAGACGAAATGCTGCTAAGCATGTTGCCCAGCATGCTAATGATTTTGCCAGCTAACTGCCTTCTTAATAATAATAATAATAATAATAATAATAATAATGATGGCAGACTTAATCTATCACCTTCTTTAATACAAGCACATAGTCCAGTCCACTTTGGTGGAAACATTCAGATAAGGTCTACAGTTTGAAGATATCAAGAGCTTCCCCACTTTCACCTACCAGTCTTAAAAGCCCTGCTGCTTTTCCTCCTTTTGAGAAAGATATAATGAAAAATGTGAATAACTTTTTATGAAAGGACAAAAAAATATCAAAATATTTTGGTTGACCCTTGCAGACCAATTATCGAAAATTTTAAAGCTGGGGAAGATGTGATTTGAGAGAGGTTTGGTCATTATTTCTAGCAGGTTTAGAAGTTGCATGGATCAAGCATGAACAACCTTTTTTGAGAAGCAGGTCACATGAGACATAGCTCATTCATTATCAGGCAAGTAGTGCCACTGGAAAAAAAAAAATTCAAGCTAATTTTTTGTTAGGCATGCCATTCAGCAAGTCACTTGGGCTGCAGTTTGTTCATGACTGGCATAAATGTTCCTACACTAAATATCTGTATTAGACAGTAAATAGAGCTAAGCCAAATATTATTAGTATTTTTCCTAATGTTTCAACAAAAATTTAGTATATTTCAGAGATGGACTATATAGCTGTTGTAATTTGGTTATCTATAGTCCGATGATATTTCGGAATTACAATTCCTTCTTCAGATCTTCTTGAGACTCCAGCTAAGAAGATCTGAAGAAGGAATTGTAATTCCGAAATATCATCGGACTATAGATAACTAAATTACAACAGGTGTATAGTCCATTTCTTGTTCTATAGTGCATTGTTGTACCATTCTAAACTTTTATTCTTTACAAACAATACACAATGCTTCAAGCGAACTACAATACTCTCCTATATTTCAGAGTTATTACTGGGCAAATTTTTCTTTTTTTTATGTGACAAAATACCAAAAATGATTTTTAAATATCTTATGTATATCATTTAGAAAGCAGGGTTAAGTATTATACCCAGAGGGCACAATACAGAACATCTGCAGTGGGATGCAAACCAATAAAATAAACCATGTAAATACAGACATTTGATGATAAAAGAATTCCTAAAAAAAAAAAAAAACTAATAAGACAGGCACAGGTTCTAAAATGGGGGCTGGTATATAGTTGATTAGATCAATATCAGCGTAACGGTTGAGAGGAATACCATGAGACATTTGTTCCAATACTAACGATGTTATTACTAGAATAAAAGTGAACAAATATTATCTATATGA
>NC_068994.1:14621506-14633939 GCF_001194135.2 Octopus bimaculoides
ATATATCTATATCGAGTATGTCAAAGATTTTATTCTAGAGCTGCTTTTATTGCCAAATAAAAAGCACCTGAAATGGTGTCATGTAAAAAGCACCCTGTACATTCTGTAAAGTGGTTGGCATTAGGAAGGGCATCCAGCTATAGAAACCATGCCAAAACAGGCAATTGGAACCTGGTGCAGCTTTCTGGCTCCTGTTAAACTATTCAACACATGGCAGCATTGGAAATGGATGCTAAATTATGATAATGACCTCTCACACACACTACTAAATTTTAACTTATTAATTTTAAGGCTATGGAGAAAATAAATCAATATCAGATTCTTTTGATCGCTATTTTTTTGTTCCTCCACTTCAAAAATTATTGAACAACAAACAAAGAATACTACATTTAGACATGACATCATCCAAATTTACTAGAGATTAGCTCAATATATATTTCATAACTAGCTCCAGGAATATTTAAATATCAAATGATTAGGGATACATTTTAAATTAATAGAAAGACATAAAAAAAAGAAAATCTTAAATCATTTTATGGGTGTGAAGTATTCATAACAATATGAATGGTGTTACATAGCATCGTCATATCATTGTCATTTAACATGTGGTCTCCATGTGGTGGCGAGTTGAATAGTTTTGATAGGGTCTGAAGAGTTGAAGGACTGCATCTGGCATTAATGCCTACACTAGCATGGTTGCTAAAGCTGGATGTCCTTCCTAATGCCAGAAACATGATGTGTGCTGGGTGTTTATTTTTTTCCATGACACCAGCACTCATAATAATAATCTTGTAAGTTTCAAGGCTAAGGCCTTAATTTACAGGGTTACCATCACTAGTGCTGGTGTCATGGAACAAAAAACAAAAACAAAGCACCCACTACACCTATATTTATACAAATAAGAAACTCTAAATATATAGCAATGGCGATGATCAGCTCCAGGTTAACCCTGATCAAGCACTTATGATCAAAAGCAGTGACCAACCTGCCTTTTAGTCAGTGTATGTAGAAGTCATGTTTTTTGACAAGACATTAGGTTGCAATTCATAGGAGATTTAACCCTTTCGTTACCGTATTTATTTTGAGATGCTCTGTGTTTCTTTCAATTAATTTTAAATATAACAAAGAATTTAGTAAAATAACTTGGTTATTATTAAGCTAGTGTTAGGAACTTAAATTGTGACTAAGGTTTGGCAGAAGATTTTAATTCAAAACTTATGAAAACAAGACATTTGTACTACAGAGCCAGAGGTGGTTTCAGCCGGGTTGGTATCGAAAGGGTTAAGTGTTATTTCTAGTAAGTCAATTACTAAATAAGGACTTGCTGATTGGCTCGCTTAATTGTATGTATTACTGTGTAATCCAACTCAAGACCTTAATTGTGCTGACCTATAAGAAAAGAAAAGATATTCCAACCAAGATTATCTCATGTTTTCTTTCAAGACGGAATCATTACATTTTGTAGATGACAGGAAGTGATTTGAAAGAGATTTAGCTGTATTTATAGCAAGTGGAACATTGCATTGAAGCTTGTTGGATCAACTAGATGAGTTAATGATAGTAACAAAAGATGTAAATGAATGGTTATGCCAGAATGGGAATCATCTCTTATTACAGACAATGAATACTTGTGGAAGCTGAAAAAAAAAAATCACCATGTGTCAGAACATAAGAAATACTAACTAAACCCAAAATGGTTACGTCAAGGCAGTCTTTAACTAAAATTAACACATGTATGACCAAAACTGACAAATAGAATAGGCCTTGAATAGACATAGGAACAGCAATACAAAATGGTTCTGAACTCTGCAAGTTGCAATAAAGTTTCCAACTTGATAAGGGTCTGCAAAGATCACAGTTTGAGCAATCTCTGTCAGGCTAAGAAAAGAAAATGTGAAAAAAAAAAAAAAAAAAAAAAAAAAAAAAAAAGGGTCTGATTTCAATCTTAATACAAAAGAAATATACGTAGTAGTAGTAGTAGTAGTAGTAGTAGTAGTGTGTTATAAAAAGACAATCAAAGAATATATGTTCATTTGATAAACATGAATACTTAAGATAAAAGATTGCTGCTTGTTTAACAAAGATTAAGAGGTTGACAAAACGGGCTGAATGTTAACTTTCATCATCTTCAAAAGGTAAAACAAAAAGGCATCGGAGTCAGTGGAGAGACTAGAGCTGAAAGAGACAGGGATATTTTGGCTGCGGCAATTGTAGACAGAGGTGGAGGGGATTAAAATGCATTAAGGCAAGCTGGTTGACATGCTACTTTTAAGTGGAGACCAATAGCTGAGAAGCTGGATAGGATAAATCCAATGAGATTTAGGATAGTTTCTCATTGCATACATCATCGATAAGACATGAGGCGAGGCCAATATTTAGCAACAGCCACAGAAAATGAGAGGGGAGAGAGAGAGAGACAGAGAGAGGGAAGGGCTGACAATTTGCAAATTAATATGGAAAACAGAAACTAAGTTAGTTATTGTAATGACTATTTTAGTAAATTAAATGTTCTTCAATTGTCATCATCAACAAAGATAGTATAGAGCAATGCAAAATTTGGTTGCTATGGAAAGGATATATGAGAGAGAGAGAGAGAGAGAGAGAGAGAGAGAGAGAAATATAGAAAAACTTGCATATGCTAATAGATATATATATATACATATATTTAAATGTTTTAGAGATATCCCCACCTCACTACACTAACCTTCCCCGGAATAAAAAAAGAGGAGAAAGTTCTGGGATACACGAGAAAGAAGTAAAGTGAACCATTAAAAGTGTTTCTCACCTGACTTGCAAGACGAATCTTGTAAGGAAAAGAAGAATTTAAGAAAGAGTTAAACGGTCAATCACACATCCAGTCAGATGACTTTACTTCCAATTCAATTCCTAACCATTCAGCACACACAAACATATATATATGTATATATGTGTGCGTGTGCATACACTCACACACACAATATACACACATCTTCAAATGTTTTAGTTTATCAACAAAAGAGAAAGACAATACTCAATACACGTAGAGTATATTATTTAAAGTGAATTTTTTTTTTCTTCTTCTAACTCAAGATTGTTAGTGGTACGTAATTCAAGTTTTGAAGAAAAAAGTTTATACACACACACACACACACACATACAATGTACATCCCAAACAGGTAGAGAATCAGTGTATTTCCAACACAGGCACCCAACCCAAACACCACACAGTCTCTCATAATGCAATTCTGAGAAAACTTGAAAATCTATTGGTGTAAAAATTCCAGGTACATCACTGATAAAAACAGTAATTCTTACAAAATAAGATAAAATACAAGAAGACGAAGAATGAATGTAGCACAACTATATCATGAGTTGCAATTGTTTCTGTACCACCCTACTGCATGTAAATGATGCTATGTGGAAAAGTTATGCCATAGAGTACAACTGCTTATACTGAGGTGGTACTTCATAAGATTAGCATTAAGTCATGCCTTTTTACAGTGTGCTAAAAACCACTTGAATTTATGATAGTCTGATGAAGTGCCACTTCAGTGTAATTAGTCACACATATTACATAAGTTTTCATATGAAAACCCTTTACATACAATGGGGTTAGAAATGGAGTGGTACAGAAACAATTGTAACTAATGGTAAAGTCATACTATATTCTTTGTTGGAAGCAATGTGAAACATGAAAAAAAAAAAAAACAGCAATTTAGAAAACCAGAGAAATGCAATCAGGAGAAGATTAAATATAAACAAAAAAAAAAGGCTTTTACCTATAAAGTATCTAATAATACCTATATTTCAGTGAAATATAAGGATCATTCAAGTGTTTTGAGGTAAAAATTCAAGCATTATTTTTGTTCTTATTTACATTTAATCTTTCCCTAACAGCATTACTATAGCTCTCTAAATCAGTTTATACATACATACACACACATACATAATATCTTATTATACACAGCTTGCACAATGGGATTCTACCTGCATCAGCTTTCGACAGAAGATCACAATAATTTTGATACCTACCAACAGTATTGCTCCCTCCAGTGGAGCAGAACATCACAGAATCTCCAAATTCCTTTGCCCCCCCTCCATATATAACAGGCTTTTTCTTACAGTTTATCCTTGCGGGCACCACAATAAGCTGGGTGTACTTCTAACTTTGTAGCAACTATTATATTTTACTACGAACTGCAGATTCATTCCTTACTCTCGGCTTTAGTGTTTTTCTCACATACTTCTGCTTTATTTGCAATGAAGCACTTTCTGTATTCATTTCAAGTCCATGAATCACTGCTCTCCTATTTACTCTAAGCCTAATACCAGCCAAGCAGGACAGTGAATCTAACTATGAACCCACGACATTCCACCTCTGCTGGAAGTACTATGTGCTGCCACCCTCACACACACCTTAAAGATATATAGTTAAGAAGTAAAGGTGGAAACGGCACAAAGGTAAGTTTAAAATTTTTTTTTATATTTGTTACATTAAGTGACTTTTATAAAATATTACTGATTTCAATGTGTATGTCCATCTTATCAAATTTTTAAAACTGAAAGTAAAAAATTAATAAGAAAAAATTAGAAATTAAAAAGTTTGTTCTCATATTTTGTGTATAGTTAAGAACAGGTTTAAAAAATTTATCTTAAAGTCTCGTCTTACAGATGTTGTCTATGTAGGAGCTTGAAATGGGGTTCAAAGGGTCATGTAGTGTCTTATCAAACTCAACTGTGGAAGGGAACACACACACACACACACACTAATATACATGTGTGTGTGTGTGTGTGTGTGTGTGTGTGTGTGTGTGTGTGTGTGTGTGTGTGTGTGTGTGTGTGTGTGTGTGTGTGTGTGTGTGTGTGTGTGTGTGTGTGTGTGTGTATGTTTCTTTGCACAGTTAAGTTTGATGAAACAGCACATGAAGAAATTAATACTAAAACAACAGAATTAAATTTCCAATAAAAAGAGAAATAGATTTTTAAAAACTACCTGCAAATTTTGTTTTAAAAATAAGTTTCAAAATAAAATTCTAATTTATCTGGATATATATTTTTTTTTTCTGCACTAATCAGTTGGTTACTTGAGAATAGTATTTAGTTTAGATCATTGCTTCTCACCTGGAGTTCATATGACCCCTAGGGGGCCATGTAAGACTGGGAGGGGGGACACACAAGCAAAATAGTAAATTCTTTCTCAAATGTTTTACGTAAGTTCAGCTTACAGAAGTGAATATGTGAAAAGCAAAATAAGAATTTTTTAAAGAAGGATCTATAAAACTAGTTTTTAAACATCAAATGGATAAAGGGGTCCACCAGAATAAAATTGTAATCAGAGGGGTCCAAAGATAACAAAATGGCTGAGAACCACTGGTTTAAATAATCAATATTGCAGTTAAGAAAAAACCAACAGTGGTTACAGAAAATGAATGCAAATTTATGCATTGGGGAACAACCTAGTTTTTACATTGTCTGAAAGAGGGACACCTCATAAGCCCCAGAGGACTTCCAGAGACGAGATATTAACCCCCTTCTCCCCTATTTCTCTTCTTTATCTTGCCTGAAGCAACTGAAAGGTCGATCTTCTCTTCGGTAGGAATGCTGTTCTATCTTATGCTGCATTTCCAGATGATCTGATACAATGAAATGCCAACAGTAAAAATGAATCACAAATGTTTAATCTAGAAAACCCACTATCATGGTTGCATGATTAAGAAGCTTGCTTCCCAATCACATGGACTTGAGTTCAGTCCCACTGGGCAACAACTTGGCCAAGTGTTTTCTATTATAGCTCTAGGCTTACCAAAGCCTTGCAAGTGGATTTTGTAGATGGATGGATGGATGTGTGAGTGTGCGTACATGCATCATATCACCATTGCATGACAACCGATGTTAGTTTGTTTACATCCCCATAACTTAGCAGTTCAGCATAAGAAACTGATAGAATAAGAATTGGGCTTAAAAATAAAAACTGGGGCAAAATTGTTCAACTATTGCTGCAGTCCAGTGATTGAAACAAGATAAAAGACACTATATCCATTTGAGTGAATCACTTCAGGGTGTGGCTCTTCTAATGCATAGACTCTTTTACTTGTTTCCGTCATTTGACTGTGGCTATGCTGGAGCACTGCCTTTAGTCGAGCAAATCGACCCCAGGACTTAATCTTTGTAAGCCTAGTACTTATTCTATTGGTGTCTTTTGCTGAACTGCTAAGTTACGGGGACGTAAACACACCAGCATCAGTTGTCAAGCGATGTTGGAGGGGACAAACACAGACACACATACATACACATTTATACATATATATGACGGGCTTCTTTCAGTTTCCGTCTACCAAATCCACTCACAAGGCTTTGATCGGCCCGAGGCTATAGTAGAAGACACTTGCCCAAGGTGCCACGCAGTGGGACTGAACCCAGAACCATGTGGTTGATAAGCAAGCTACTTACCACACAGCCACTCCTGCGCCTATTATATGAAGTTTATGAAGTCAATGAACCTTTGTCGAAAACCACTTATCCAGTTTATTGCTCTGTTTGCTTGGTCTACATTTTAGACGATGTTAGCAACCATAGATCAATCAAGAGATAAAAAGGCAAATTTAGACCTGACAGGATTTCAACCCAGAATGCAATGCAACACAACTTTAAAAAAACTTTACTGTTTTAACTTCAGTAAATCATGACAATAACAAACAATGCCAATCAATACATCCAAGCACATTTGTTATTGGTTTCTTCATCTTCCACTAATCACTACATTGAACAATGTAAGTAGTAGGAACACATGCAAATTTAGCAATAACTCAACAACAGGAACTAAAAGACAATGTTAAGTTTCTCTTGAACTGAAAACACAACATGTATGAAAGATTATAAAATCATTAGTATCGTTATGGTTTAGATATTTTCATTAAAAAAACACATCCAGCTATTATCTCAACACATCAATCATTTTACTTCTCTTAACCCTTTAGTATTTAAACTGGCCATATCCGGCCCAAATATTCTGCCTGTTTTATATTCAAACTGGCCATATCTAGCCTCTCACACCTAACCTACAGTGACATTCTAAAAATAAACAATCATATCATTGAAACCTCAAAGCTATAGGATAATGCATGATTAATTTGAAAGAATTTGAATGGAAAAGTATTACATTTAACAGAGTAATCTGAACACTAAAGGGTTAATGGTTATAAGAACTACAATCATCTCAGAACTAACCATAACAGATATGCTTAATGAGAAACTTTAAAATAGAAGCATTCTCTGATTTGAAAAGAAATATAGCTACTATTTTTAGAGTATCAAGCAAATTTGGAAGCTGCTGCCTCTTGGGTTCAAATAGAACTTGGTTATTTCTACAGAGAATTGGCACTATTTCACTACAATTATGCATCAAATATCCTTGAGAAAAGAACACAAAAAAGAATTATTTTATACACAAAGACCCTAGTATGTAATAGATAAACTGGCATAGGAGCAAATAGGGCTGGAAATAAGAAAAAAAATTTGAACCCCTAGGTTTTTTTCCATGACGCAGAGTTTCTTGTGAAGACAATCTTTGGTCAGAAACTGAGTAATCACCAAGAACATTTATAATTTCTACCCTGAAATTACCAGGTGTCCCAGAATGAACTATCTATTTCAGTGAAATCAGACAACATTTTTAAAAACTCACTTTTATTTATGTTTATCGTGTTTAATATGTGTTAGAAGCGTATAAATTTTTAATTTTGTTTATAATTTTATTCTTATTTTAATGATTTTATTTTCAGTTCTATTGGCTTCCGCTTATCTATTCCATAGTGGTTTTGTTTGTTTTTTTTTCAATTTGGCTGCCACCATTTTCTATACCTTCATCCCCAGGATGGAGCAGTAGTTTAGCTGAACATAAAGAATGCATTTAGTTAGCAGTGCAAGAGATAACTCCTCAAATGCTTCAAAATGTGTTTCACAACACTAAGGGTAGATTTGAAAATTGCAGGGATGCAGACAGACGGAGCACATGTTGAAAATTTTCAATAAAATTTTGACATAAGATTTATAAATCTATTTGTTTTGGTATCATAAGTAATAAACATAAAATTTGGTCAGTTTTTTTTTTTTTTTTTTTTAATTTGACCAATTTCATTGAAATAGATAGTTAATTCAGGGACATTTAAATGCCCTCAACTATTTTTGCTGATAAAAACTATACATAACTACAGCTGCTACTAGTTTACATTATTATACTGCACAGGTTGAAGCATAAGATGACTGTTTTTATGTTGGTAGTCACCAAAGCAAGGGCTCAGCCATCACCTATGCTAATTTAAAATTCACATTTTATACTTTGAGTAAAAGACCAACCCCTAATTGAAGGAAGATTTGTTAAGGTTAAAAAGTTATCATATGCTACATTATACAGCATATACACACACACACATACATTGGGTCATTACATAAATAATGCGGTTCTTTTTAATTGCATGAACTAAAAGTCGGAGGGAGACAGGATAAACTACCTGCATCAACTTGCTTTAAAAGCAGGTAGCAATTTTACCTTGTCCTTATTCTTAGTGCAAGTATAGAGGAGTGCAGATTCTCTGCTCAACTCTGTTATGGTTAATGCGACAATCACATGCTACACACACCTTCCTTCCAAGCACTGCTGTAAATAGCAGCAGTGAGCTAGAAAGTTAAAACTTAGTGCACATGCACAGCAGAGTTCAAGGTCAATCTGTACCAAGTGGTTTCACTCTGCATGCTTTAGCTTCGTTACTATGGCAACAGTCCGGATACTTATTGATCAGACCACATATATATTAATTGGTAAACATTTACAAGTGCCAATCCAAAAGTAAATATGAGTCAATTCCTA
Source organism: Octopus bimaculoides (assembly GCF_001194135.2). NCBI lineage: Eukaryota > Metazoa > Mollusca > Cephalopoda > Octopoda > Octopodidae > Octopus > Octopus bimaculoides. The sequence continues at coordinate 14,630,352 of NC_068994.1, forward strand.
CTAGTGGCTTTGTTAGATTTTTTAAGCTCTTATACCAACAACCCAGAAAAATAAAGCTAATTCTAATTCACTGAGTCAAACATTGTCACAGCCACACCAAACATGACTTCTTCAATAAATAGCAAAAATCTGGATAAATGTTATGAACACAGTATGCAATAGAACAATGACTTGGATGCAAAAAGATGAATTATTATTGACATTGCTGTACCTGTGACTGACGCACAAAGATTCCATGGTTTTCGGGACTTTGGAAGTAAGTCTTGCCTTGTACAGTTCCATTGTTCTTACCTCTCGGTTCATCTAATACAACTCCAACCCATTTCCCTGAAAGAATAAAGTAAAATTTTTAAAAAAATAATACAACAGGGTCACACAATTATATAAAACTAAAGGCAATCTCTGTTGGTTTTCTTTTTTTGTCCATTTTTTTTTTTAATGTTATTAAATATTTCCACCTCTTTGTGACCCCCCCCACCCCCACCAGCCACCCTCATATAGATATACACACACCCACATCGCATATACGTACACACACACACACACACGACTGCATATACATACATACACACACTTGGAAATAGTTGAGAGCTGATGACAAGAAGGCATCCAGGTGTAGAAAATCTACATCAAACCACTCTGTTGAACCCATGCGAGCATGGGGAAGTAGACATTAAAACAATAATGATGATGATGATGATGATGACTATTTTCACTGTTAAATGTGTAACCCCAGTGTTACTTTTGGGGAATGTGATATTTGTAATATCAGTTAATACAGTGATAAAGCTATCATCATTATTATTGTTTAACATCTGCTCTCCATGCTGGCATGGGTTGGACGGTTTGACATGGAGCTGATCAGCTGGGGAGCTGTCCAGACTCCAATTGTCTGTTGTAACATGGTTTCTACAGCTAGATGCCCTTCCTAATGCCAACCACTTAACAGAGTGTGTGGGGTGCATTTTACATGCCACCGGCACATGTATGTTTCTGCAGCACCAGTATGGGTGTGTCTATGTAGCACCAGCACGGGTGCATTTACGCAGTGCCAGCACCTGAAACGACAAGCCTATATGAGTGGAAGACTGCAATTTTACTTAGCCTGATGCATCTTATCAAGTACAGCAAATTGCCAAATCTTCCAGTCCCTTATGCGATTAAGTTATAAAACCACAGTTCTCATCCTAAACCCTTTAACATTCAGATTACTCTGCCAAATGCAACGCTTATCTATTCACATCATTTTGAATTAATCATGCATCATCTTGGAGCCTTGAAATTTCAGTGGTATAACATTGTAGGGTAGGTGTGAAAGGCTGGATCTCGCCAGTTTGAATATAAAACAGGTAGAATATTTGGGTCTGCTATGGCTGGTTTAAATGCTAAGGGGTAAAAGTAATTCTTACAGAATGCACTGAACATGGCATCTTTATACAAGAGTAATTCAATACTAAGTTCTTAATTTCTGGTAGAATTTTTGCTATTGGCCATCATACTGATCCAGTACCTTTAAACCACACTACCATCACCATTACTAATCAGTTATTTAGTTTGTTTTTTTTTAAATTTCATTTTCAAGAAATGAGTTAATAGTCCAACCCTCCTTTTCTGTCATCATTAATTGTTATATAAATCATTAATCTTTTAATTAGATATAAGGATGGTTGTAGTGGTAACAGTCAACAGAAGTCCCTGCCAGTACATTACCGGCACTCATTTTATCAGCTTTTGACAATGAAATGTAGAGTCAACCTTGGGAAGATCTCAACTCATAATGCAGAGGAATGTAGCTCAAAACTGAAGAGAATCCACTACTTTTATTAAACCATTAAATAACAAACACATTGTAAAATATTATACAATCTCAACTTCATGTTGCATGCATGCACACACACACACATATATATATACAGAGAGAGAGAAGATGAACAAACAATTATAGATGACATGAATTCATTTGAAGGAGATGTTACATATAACAAAATTAAAATAATTCTTTACAGCTGTTTCAAAGTTATGGTGAATGGTTGATATTATTATGCATATCAACAGGTGCAAACAGGTGAACATAATGAGACAATACTACTCACTGCAAATAAGCAAAAATGTTATCAACTTGCTTGAAGCAAGGGGAAATTACAGAACATTTTTTTGTATTTCTTATAGGACTATTGACCTGGGCTATTTTACCTTAATTAAGAAGTTAGAATTTAAGAATTCCATCAGTCCAAGCACTAATTCAATGCTTTTCTATTAATTCTAAGTTTGCATTAGCATCTTCTTGCCAACTATGGGTGTGTGTGTGTATGTGTGTATAAAGTATTTCCTGAAGTAATGTTAAAAAATTTGGGTGCTGATTATGTTGAATCAATTTACAATTGAAGAGCATTGTAGTTCGCTTGATACATTGTGGCACAGAGGTAGAATAATAACTGAAAAGGTAAATGAGAAAAGCTTCTAACAATGAAAAGATGAAAGTTGAAAAAACTTTATATATATTTCAGACAGAAAGCCCATCTTCAGAAGAGTACAGTCAAAGAAATGTGTGTCTATATAGATCCTGATCTTTTGTATGAAGTTGAAATATTTAGGAAAAATTGCAACACATTCCAGCTAAAAAAATTTTATATCATGTATTATTTTAGAAAATATATAACTTTACAGTAAAAAGTTAAGACATTTAAAAAAGTTTGGTAATTAAAACAGGGAATCTGGTATTTTAGAAAAAAATGTCTAGTATTTCTAAAGTTTAGCATTTTTAAAAGTATATAATATTCTAATAAAAAACATCTTGTGAAGTGAAATAATGAAAAAGAAAAATCTTCAAATAGATTTTTAAATGAATTAAAAATAAAGTTAATGAGCATCACTTAATGACTTAACATGCTAATTTTGTAATGATGTCAACAAAATTTGTTTGAAAAAATTATTTACACAAATATGACCGAAATTGTTTTACTACGATATGCAACATATTCTATCATTGCAGATTTGATAAAATAATTCTTTAAAAATAAATAACCTTTCATCCACCGAAGAAGAGCAGCCATATAGATGACTTGTAATGTCCATTTACCAGCAGTTAAAACAGACACACAAACATATAAAACAACTGGGAGATGCTACTTGTTTACTAGTGATTGATCAAAGCTTTGATATGTCAAATAAACACGTTAATCAATATTGCTTTCTCAGTGTGGATTAATGAGGTTTAAACTTCAATACTCTTGAGAACAGCTAAACAATGAAATATGGGATTTATGGATAATTGCTTTACTGACATTGAGGGCAACTGAGCAAGTTCAACTTTCATGTTTGACACAAAGATAGAAAAACTTGGTCATCTATTTAGCCTGAAGCATTGTACTTAATTGAAAAACAACTGCAGTGGTGGATTTGGTACAAATGGTAATCAACGTATGTATTTTAGAGTAGCGACTTTATTAGGTCACTAAGCTGAGGTCAAATCTGAATGGCCACAATTTTTGCATTTTGCCTTTCGTAATTAATAAATTATGTATCAGTGGTATTAAAATATCAAAGGTTCTTCTCAGATTCTGTGGTGTATATTTATATATCCCCCCC
>NC_068994.1:14633949-14651877 GCF_001194135.2 Octopus bimaculoides
CCCCCACTGGACAGGACAATGGTTTGTCACAGAATTATTCATTTTTTGCCGGCTGAATGGACTAGAGCTATGTGAAATGAAGTGTTTTGCTAAAGGACACGATGCATCACCTCAGTCCATGAAGTGAAACCACGATCTTACAATCACTAAGCCATATGCCTCTACATACCAGTAATATGCCAGGGTTCAAACTATACTTGTATCACTGGTGTTTACTCAAAATAACATACAATTTAAACTGGTTTCAGTCGTTGAACTGTGACCATGTTGGAGCACCATCTTGAAAGATTTTACTGAAACAAATTGACTTCAGTACTCATTTTAAAGTCTGGTACTCAGACTATCGATCTCTTTATTTCATGAACTCTGGGAGAATGGAAGTTACAGGTGGTCTCAGCAGGATTTGAACTCAGAAAAAAGGGAGTGATTGAAAGCTGCCTGACACTCAACAGCAATATCAATAACAACAAAACTGCAGTCAATGGTCTTGAGTTAAATTCAAAACCCAACTTACTAGCTGGCTGATTAAAAAAAAAAAAAGTCAAGGGTGGAGGCACGGCTAACAAATAGAGAATAATTATGAATCACATTTACTCTTTTACTTGTTTCAGTCATTTGACTGCGGCCATGCTGGAGCACCGCCTCCAGTCGAGCAAATCGACCCTAGGACTTATTCTTTGGATGCCTAGTACTTATTCTATCGGTCTCTTTTGCCGAACCGCTAAGTTACGGGGGACCTAAACACACCACCATCGGTTGTCAAGCGATGTTGAGGGGACACAGACACACAAATACACACACATATATACACATATACGACGGGCTTCTTTCAGTTTCTGTCTACCAAATCCACATATTTCCAAGATAAAAGGACAGTGGACAGTAGACTAAATGCCTGAAGCTCTGATTGGGCTTGCAGTTAATGGTGTAGCAAAGAGGAAGGCTATAAATGTCATCACTAAAGAAGCAGAGAAGGCTACGAGGTGGCTTTGGGTAAACAGGGCAGACAAGTGGATTACTGTAACTAGGATGCAAGCTGGGATCTGATCAACCCCAAATGAGTCAACCAGGTAAGGGGGTCTGTTGTTGAATGATCTGAAACCACTTGAGAGCTCAGAAACATAGCTGATGATGCATCCCAGAGTATCTATAAGATGTGGAACTAAAAAGTAAAGCTCTTTTTTTATGACTTTTCTGCAGGGTTTCCAAGACTGGTAAGAGGGTAATGGTAGAAGAGACCACAATTCATGGGACATCCTTAGACCAAAGACCTAATCTGAATAATTACAAAAAACTGGACTCTGCTAAAGGTACCTAAGGATCAGGTGATGGAGTTAAACCAGATGAAGTATAAATTAACAACCCAAGAACTGGTACCATCCATCTGAAGGACTCTGGCACAGTCTCCCTCCAGTTTGATTTCACTTAAGATTTGGGTTGGACTCTGAGATTAAAGACTCTTGCTTTAAGTGCCACACAGAAGAGTCCACTCAAGCATCATGCAATTTCAAAGCAAACTTTAATTGCATAGTTATACATGTGCCCTACACATTCTGGGTTCAAATTCTATTGGATCAATCACTCAAGAAGCAAAGTACCAGAAATAAACTCTATAAAATTCAATACTCCTTTACTTGTTTCAGTCATTTGACTGCGGCCATGCTGGAGCACCACCTTTAGTCGAGAAAATCGACCCAGGGACTTATTCTTTGTAAGCCTAGTAATTATTCTATCGGTCTCTTTTTGCCGAACCGCTAAGTTACGGGGAGGTAAACACACCAGCATCGGTTGTCAAGCAAAGGTGTGGGGACAAACACAGACACACAAACACAGATACATATATATATATATATATATATGATGGGCTTCGTTCAGTTTCCGTCTACCAAATCCACTCACAAGGCTTTGGTCGGCCTGAGGCTATAGTAGAAGACACTTGCCCAAGGTGCCACGCAGTGAAACTGAACCCGGAACCATGTGGTTGGTAAGCAAGCCACTTACCACACAGCCACACAATCATCAATATCCCATTACTATAACTGTATAAATAGCCATGGGCTAATTTAAGAAATGTACTTCTGTGGTAAGGCATTAATCGCAGAAGCATTAAAGAGTAATCAGATTATCATCTTCATTTTATGAACTGATATTTACACTGTGTCTTTTGGTGTTCTCTCAGATTATTTTCTGATATGATAATCACATATACAATTACCAGTACCTAAAGGTGCAGTTGAATGCTAGTGAAAATCCTAATTTCAAAGTAAAGTACGTATGTAAATATGACACGATATCTATACTATAATAACCTTTTATCAATGACCAAAGTATATACTAGTCAAAGTGTAACAAACAGGATTAGCTTAATGGCATAATCAATCATTATAGTAAATATATTAGACTAGTTTGTTAGTTTCATGACTTCAACACCAAGCACTTGGTTAACTATCTACTGCTTCGTGTCTCAAAGATAATTCTTTAACAGACAAGCTTTGTTATTTGTAAATAGGTGCCATGATAAAGTATATCATCATCATCATTTAATGTCCGCTTTCCATGCTAGCATGGGTTGGACGATTTGACTGAGGACTGGTGGAGCCCAAAGGCTACACCAGGCTCCAATCTGATTTGGCAGAGTTTCTACAGCTGGATGCCCTTCCTAATGCCAACCACTCCAAGAGTGTAGTAGGTGCTTTTACGTGTCACCTGCACGAAGGCCAGTCAGGCGATACTGTATATAAAGTATATATCAATGTAATGCATGGGAGTGGGGGGGGTGATTTGAAAATAGGTGTGTACACTTATTCTGTTACTTGTTACACTAATTAAACCACAGCCATGCTGGAGCACTTCCTTAAAAGATTTAAATCAACTACAATACTTTCAAGTCTGGTACTTAATCTGACAGTCTCTAATTGCTTGAATGCTAAGTTACAGAGATGTAAACAAAACAACACCACATGCTTACACACACACACACACACACACAAACACATTCCATACAGTTTCCATCTACCAAATTCACAAGATATCAGCCAGTCCAAGGTTATAATAGAAGACAAATGCTGAAGGTACAGCAAAGTAGGATTGAATTTAAAACCAGATGAATGTGAAGTGAACTTCTCAGTCATACAGCCATACTTGCACCTTAAATTTGTTTCTTTTTTTTAATACCTGGATGCCTTTCTTTTCATGAACCATTCATATCTCAGACAGACTGAAATCCATAAAGTAATAATCAGAACACAATACTTATAAAGTTGGAACTGAGATCATTAAGTGAAACCTCTTATCTATCTTAATATTCTTACAGATACTGAATAACTGTGTGTGAGTGTGTGTATAAAAAGACCACCTTTGGTCATAAATGCCCATAGGATTGCAGCTAGAAAGTTCCTCTCTAAGGCACAATTCTAGGCAAGGTTGTTTATGAAAGACCAGCAGTCGCCCATGCATACCAGTCTCCCCTCTACACACCACCAATGTTATCCAAGGGAAAGGCAAAAACCAGTACAGCTTGGCACCAGTGACATTGCAACTAATTACTACAGCTGAGTGAGCTGCAGCAGCATGAGATAAAGTGTCTTGCTCAATAACACAACACACAGCCCAGTCCGGGAATCGAACTCACTACATCAAGACTGTGAGCCCAACGTTCTAACTACTGCACCTTCACTTCCCAGAGCATCGTGACATGTAATCACAGAGATATGAGTTTGAGTCCACAGCTAACCACCTACACTTTTTTCTGCAAAATAGGGGTAGTTTATCCTGTTCAGGCTATATTATTAGCATTATCCTGCATTTGAGAATTTAAATATATATTCGCCATGCTGGACCACTGAACTCTACAGGTTTTTTTCATTCTCTCTCTATTTATTTCCTTTTATTCTTTTCTGTCAAAAAGTATAGGCTCAAAACACAAAAGATTTCCATTTTTCCCGGACGTCAAACTAATACACTTGTTTGTTGTTCCTACACCTGTCTTCGTCTTTTGTCTCTCTATAAATTTCAACACAGAATTTTGTCAGTGAACAGGTCACAGTCTCAAAGTGACGAAAATATTTTGACAAATTAAATTTAAATGTTGAAGTGAATCTAACGGTTTTTGTGTGTTTCTTAAATGGCTTATAAGCACCTTCCACGCTGCAATTGTTTTCGTTCCAGCACACGATCTCAGATCAGGTCACTTGCTATGCAAGTACATCTCCGTAATTCCGAAAGCTTGAGCCAGGCTGCCAAAACTTTGAGGAAAGCCATTACTTGTTGTTATATATTTATTTATTTGAAAGTGGTACAAAATACCTCATATGAAACATCATGGCTGCAGGCCAGTGGTTGCTGGTTAAATGCTTTAGCCTCTAGCGCTTGAGCATTTAAACCAGCTTTATCTGGCCCATATATTCTACTTGTTTTATGTTCACACTGGCTAGATCTGGCCTTTCACACTACCCAACAATGTCATTCTAAAAATAAGCAATCACGTCACTGAAATCTGCAAGCTACAACATAATGCATGATTAATTAAAGATATTCTGAATAAATAATTATTACATTTGACAGATTAATCTGAAAGCTAAATAGTTAAAATACTAGTAGCTTTTGGTGGAAGTGTAAATTATATAATTTAGGCAACAAGTTTTTATAGTTAGAATTTAAAAAAGTATATACTTTAGTCTCCGTTCATAAAAGATTAAAAATAAATTTGACAAAGAACAGAATAACTCACCAGTTGAAAAAAGTGTAGTGCCGATGTACGCCACTTGACCAAAAACTCCTTTACCAATCACTTCCACTCGAGTACCAACCTTTATCCGATCACCCATCTTCGGAATTTGAATGGCTGCAATATAAACAAAGACAAAATCTCAAATGTAGTCATGAATGCAATAATTTACTAACTAAGTTACATAATACAAGCAGTTTTTATTTAGCCTTTCTCGAGGGAACAGAAGTACAAAGTCAGCCTGTGTAGATATTGAACAAAAATGTATGATACCAAATCAGAATCCTCAAAATGCACTAATATTTGGTTAGTCCACATTACTCCATAAAGAGCATATGGTTGGTTTCCCAGGAGCTTCTGTGTAATCTTTTGACTTAGTCAGGGGTTCAACATCTCCCCATAATAAATTCCTGAATGTCTTTAAAACTGAACTACATACTTCAAGCCCTACATCTCAAGTGAGAAAATTTTTTGTAATGTCATGCTAACTGCCACCTTATCTCAAATTCATCCATCCCTTTTCTCAACCCACTATTACTGAGAAGGTCATGAGAGTGGACTCTTCTCTTAATTATAAAACTGTACTATTTTATAATGTAGGAATGATGACAAGGAAGCGATAACATCGGGGGAAATGGCCATGTCAAATATGCAGAAAAGAAGGCAGAAACCCCATATAATGTAGTATTCATGATCTATGAGTACACAAGTAGTGTAGTGGAATCAAAGACAGACTGAAAGTAAATAGAAAATCTCTCTCTCACAAATATATATCTGTGTATAGGCATAGGAATGGCTGTGTGATAAGTAGCTTGCTTACCAACCACATGGTTCCGGGTTCAGTCCCACTGCGTGGCACCTTGGGCAAGTGTCTTCTACTATAGCCTCGGGCTGACCAAAGCCTTGTGAGTGGATTTGGTAGATGGAAACTGAAAGAAGCCCGTCGTGTATATATGTATATATATATATATATATATGTATGTGTGTGTGTTTGTGTCTGTGTTTGTCCCCCACCATCGCTTGACAACCGATGGTGGTGTGTTTACGTCCCCGTAACTTAGCAGTTAGGCAAAAAGAGACTGATAGAATAAGTACTAGGCTTACAAAGAATAAGTCCTGGGATCGATTAGCTCGACTAAAAAGGCGGTGCTCCAGCATGGCCGCAGTCAAATGACTGAAACAAGTAAAAGAGTGTATATGTGTGTGTGTGTGTGTGTGTGTATGCATGTGGTTGCGTATATATATATCTATTGAATGTTGGATAATGAATGAAAGAATGTGATCATGAACACAAGGTGCTATCAAAACGTATCCAGACTAGTTATGTCTAACCCTTTCAATACCAACCCAGCTGAAACCGCCTGTCTCTGTAGTACAAATGCCTTGTTTTCATAAGTTTTGAATTAAAATTTTCCACCAAACCTTAGTCACAATTTATGTTCCTAACACTGGCTTAATGACAACTAAGTTATTTCACTAAATTCTTTGTTATATTTAAAGTTAATTGAAAGAAGCACAGAGCATCTCAAAATAAATACGGTAACGAAAGGGTTAATAAAAAATAAATTAAGTTTTAACGTCATCTCCCTCGAAATAGTCACCTTGCACAGCAATACACCAGTCCCAGCATTCCTGATAATTTTGGAATACAGCCTGGGGGTCATTTTCGGTAAGCAAGTGAAGGACCTTCTTCAATTCACTTTAGATCTTGACAACAGTGTTAAAACAGAACAGTTGAGCTGCATTTTCATCTTGGAGAAGAGATGGAAGTCTGCAGGTGCTAAATTTGGTATTTAGGATGGGTGCGGAAGCAATACCATGTTATTTTTGGCAAGAAACTCACGAGTGAGGAGAGCTCAGTGACAGGGGGAATTATTGTCGTGAAGAATCCAATTCTCCACAGATTCGGTTGCTTTTGCTGAATGTCCTCTCTCAAATACTTCAAGACATCATAGTAGAACTCTCGCTTGACAGTCTGGCCCTGGGGGACAAATTCTCAATGCCCAATACCACATTTCCGAGGGTGACATTTGTGGAAGGTCTTCTAGATCAGGGGTTTTCAAACTGTGGTCCGCGGACCACAGAGGGTCCGCAAGGACAAGACAGGGGGTCCGCAAGGACATGACAGGGAGTTCGTGGACAGCAAATACTTTTTATGGACAATTTGATTCTATATATGTTTTTTAATCAAAATCTTTTAATTGACAATAAACCTATTTGTTAAATGCTGTTAAATAAATAAATGTAAAAAATATATGTTATTTTAAGCAAATATTTATGTATAAATTTCATAAGCGTTTATAAGGTAAAGCCTGAAATATAAAGGGGTCCGCAAGTCAAAAAGTTTGAAAACCTCTGTTCTAGATCACTCATTGTCTTCCAAGGATGCTCTTCCACTCTTGAAGCGCCCATACCACTCAAAACATTGCCTCATTATCATAAGCTTGCCAAAGCATGCTCAATGTCTCTGTAGCAGAGACATTCTCAAGTTTGACACAAAATTTCACATTGGTTTTTTTTTTCTTTTTGTTCCTGTCCATGACAAAATCGCAAACTACAGCATACAGGTGATCACAAAAACACAAATTTCACAACTTGTGAATTAAACACAGTGATGTCACTCAGAACATTGCCTCAGGAAGGTCACTGCCAACTCTCACTATGCATGCAACTGTGTGCTGCCATCTGTTGGTGCACTACAGAATTAGTCTGGGAACTTTTTGATACCACCTCGTACAAGTGGCCAAAACGGGGTTCCCCTGAAGGGTCTCTAGAGTAACTTTGCTCAACAGGGTGCATAACTTGGAGACGAGGGAGTCTCTACAGGTTAATTCGCTACTTCTCTGCATGGAGAGGAAACAGAATTTGCACAATACATGTAGCAGAGTTTATTCATATATTCCAAGCTGAGACTTCATTCCACTGATTGCATGAGTAAGTTTCTTGTAATGACCAAAAATTTGGAGTAAATAACCAATTCAAACTTCATCTTTCAGTAAACTAACATATATGTACATCATCATTATGCTCACTCACTGTTAAGAATTTGATTCCAATGAATTCATTTTACATGTTCTAAGATGGCTGCATAGGATAATGTTTGGCCAGAAAGAACTTTGACAAGGGGGCCATGAATTGGAGTGCAGTTGGGACTAAGTATCCTCATTGTTGGCCCTTTTTTCTTAACTTTATTATCATTACTTACAATGTAGTTACATCCAAAATGGTATTTGTACCTTCCTCATGGTCCAGTAAAGTCTTCAAAGTCCAATAATTACACACACACACACACATTCCATTTTGGTGGAGTCAATCTGTTGCAATATATATTTCTACCTATTTGGGTTTCATCAGTAGCAAGTATCCATTAGCAACTACAGATAATTTCAAATGTTGATAAGTCAGCAATTTTGGGGAAGGGAGTAAGTTGATTACATCAACCCCAGTACTCAACTGGTACTTATTTTATTGACCCTGAAAGGATGAAAGGCAAAGTCGACCTCAGTAGAATTTGAACTCAGAACTTGAAGACGGACAAAATGCCACTAAGCATTTTGCCCGCCATGCTAATGATTCTGCAAATCACTGCCTTAACCAAAATAAAACATTAATCTCCACTATGGTATTGAGCACTCTTTTTTTCTGACAGTCAACACTAAACAGACATACAGCATGCATACATTTTCACACTGAAGAAAACAATATTTTGTAGCAGGTTTACCCAACGTACAACAAATATGTCAAACAAGTTATTTTATTAATATTGCCATTCACTTATAACTATATAGTTAAGCACTAAAAATTGATTTATTAAGTACTAATTTCTCCAATCAAAAACAAGGATTTTGAAAATATTCTGAAATCCTGTTCATATTAACGATCTTAAGAATTTGTCTATTCTGCCTTTATTACTTTTTGATTTTCGTCGAGCTCATGCGGTACCTGTTTATTGAGCTTTTTCACCATACCAATCTTCTGCAGATCACGCGAGACCATTGCAATACCGACAGCAAGTGCCTGAGACATTTCTCTGACACTTTGACATGGGTTTTGTTCAACAATTGCTTTTAGTTGTTTATTGTCAAGACTGCACAACCAGCCTGTACCTTCTTCGTTACCATGCTCTCATCACCACTATGGAATTTCTGAAACCACCTTCATACTTTGGACCCCTCTACCCATGCTCTGTTGATATTGGCAGTGATTTGGAAGGCATTGTACCCAAGCTTGAACTCCTACAAGAAAAGTAAGCAAAGTTCCTTTTTTTGTCATGTTAATAATTAAGGGCGCCTATGATTCAAGAATGTTTTCTGTCTGAAATAAGTAGAAAATTATTTAAGAGCATACATCAATTACTAAGTATGTCGAAATTCCCCTAAAATATAATTAAAATACCAGGATAAAATTGTGTTTCAAAACACAACACTTAGAGCAGCCATTATTTTCGGAACAACCGAATACATACAGACAGACACAAAGGCTGACAGGTGCTACAACTGATGTTTAATTCAGTCACAAGGCCTCCAATTCTGAAAGATATAGTTGTATGGACCTTAATATTGACTTTGCTTTTCATCCTTTTGGGATCGATAAAATAAGTACCAGTTGAGTACTGGGATGGATTTAATCGACATCTCTCTCTCTCTCTGGAAATTGCTGACCTTGTGCCAAAATTTGAAATCCATGTTCGAGTGTTACTTGTTTTGTTTACTGTGACAAAGCAAAGGTATACAACTAATCACCATTAGGCATTTTGTCTGCTGCCATTGATTCTGCTAATCTACATAATGCATTACAAATTACTTACCTTAAATATATATTTCATTAAAAAAAACAAAAACCTGTTCCAGTTACATGCTTATTCTATTCAAGATTATTCAGCTTTTTCTTAGTTCATTATGCCACAAGCATTCGGACCTGATCTCCAGTTGAGGACAACCCCTTACATTCCCACTCCCTTGAAAAGGCCACTGACTGTCTCATATAGGTGACAAAGACATATTAATGAATGAAATTAAATATAACCACCCTCCTCTCTCCCTTGACACTAAAAACATGGAATTAACTTTCAAGTAAATTAATTTTATCACTTTGATAATCAGTTTTGGATTGTGGTCATTTAATACGGATAAATAAGTATAAACTTGATACAATTTCCTTCTATGCACCTAGAAATAAATATTGGTGACTTATGTGTCAAGTAAGAAATCTATAATAAATTTGTAACGCATCAATCTTAGTAGGACAGTGATATTGCCTCAAGCTTTTTGTGTTTTTTTTTAGGTGGAGAGTGAGGGGAGAGGGTTCAGACTGGACGTTTTACAATAAATTATTTAATCATTAACGATTGCAGCGTGGGTTCAACTCTCAATAGGGTTATTAAGCAACCAGATTAATATTGCTTTAATTCAATGTATCACACTTCGTCCTCTACAAAGTTGACCTCGTCCCTAATCGGAAAAAAAAAAATCGATATTTTAAATAATGATTTTTTTAAACCATAAAATACTGTTCAAATCTATAAATAGCTATGAAAATAAGTAGTTACAAAATTTACGCGTTGTTTTTGGCCTCAGGTCGGAACTAATCGCGGTATTTTATATGACTGGGCTTTTTCAAGCGGTATATCTCAGCCTAAATTTTCTAATGCGTCCTTATTTTAAGATATAAAGGAGACTTGGCTGCTATTTCTAGCAGATCATGTTCACGCGTTTTCGCCTTGAGAATACTCATGCCCCGAGTAGTATGTTGTTTACCCACCAAATCAACCTTGTCGTTCCATTTATGACCAGCCTGTCTTTTTTTTTTTCACACACACACCCCACCCCAACAGTATATCGGAGTACATTATCTAAAGTGGGTTCTCTTTTCAAAACAATAGGCTGCGATTTCGTGGTATATTTGACGGTCTGACTAATATTTCTTGTTTGTTGAGTGACCATGTAAAGGTCGCTCATCGAGTGTTAATGAATGAAAGTTGGTAGCGATTCTGCGTTGCCGAAATATCAATCAAATTTGATAGTACTCGGTGATTTTAAATAGACTTGCAACAACAACTAATAGACTCTGCGTTTAAGATAAGAAACAGGAAAAATTAAAAATAATAACGGGGTGACATAGTAAACGCATATGTTGAGATGAAGCAATAAAAAGAATGTCAAATTTTTAGAATGCATAGCATCAAAATAGGGAGGAAGGGGGTTAATTAAATGCGTTTAATTAGTCATATTCTAAAAGCCTATAAATGCAAATTCAACTAAATTTTAGTGAGAAGTTAGTCGAAATGAGAAATCAAAGCAAAAATTAGGGGAGGATGTGTCGAGATTTTTATAAATTCCAGGAGTAGTATTTTGCTTCGGCCTTCTACATTCCGAGTTCAATTCAAGCAGGGGCCAACTCTGCTGTCGATAGAATAAATAACCTGTCAATTATCGGGATTAATTTATATTCTTATAATGTATCTTGAATATGAATGTGGTTAAAACGTATAAAATTAAATCGTTACAATTATCCTGAGTCATATCTGCTGCAAGGATGGAGATGAAAGTTGAATAATAATAATAATAATAATAACGACGGATCAACGGTTCAGGAAATTCAGCTCACCTCCGAAATTGTGCGATCCTACTTTTTCTTGAAAAATTGGGGATCGAAATGTAGCAGACAGGGGTCGTTTATTCGTGGGTAGGGCAGATAAAGAAACACATCGCCTCGCTATAAAGGAACCGCTTCTTCGTCGAGGGGTTTTATGTACGGGAAACGGTGAAGGAGCAGCATCAGAAGATTCATTGGGTGCTTTTCGGGGAGTAGACATGATGAATAGCGGAAAAAATGTGGTTTCAGTAAATATGCATGTATATAAATCGGGCGTATGTGCTGACCGTAATTAACTAAAGCCTGCAATAGATTAACGGAATCTGTTGCGTCAACCTTATTTATTTATAAACTCACCGTCTGAAAATAGTCATTCTATAGCTATTTATATGCAAATAGGTATCAGTTTTTTAAAAAATAGACTTGATATCTTTGGATATGTAAATATATTACAAAAGGAAAAGAATGAAAAGCATAGCAAATCTAAATTAAAGAAGAAGGCTTACCGATGACAGAACTTACCTTTTTCACTGATGTCACAAATGGCGAATGATATGAACCGCTTAGAAAGCTTATGTTATTGTAAAGTTTATTGATATTGATTAATTTCATTAATTAATGATACTATTTTAATTTCGTTGTTACAACAATTAATAAATATTTTAAAATGTACATTAGTAGTTGTTAAATATTTTTATTAATTTTTGTTTGTAAATTTTATATCGTAAGGAGCCTTACGATTAAAAAGATGGCGTCGACACCAGGAGGTAAGATTTGTCAACAATATTAAAACAATATCTTTGATGCATTTCTCAGTTTGCTCTTTGTCATAAATGTAAAATATCTTATAATAAAGAAAATATTTTAGTTTTAACAGTTATAACTGTTATAGAATTTACAACTTCGAGTGTATGGTAAATATAAATATTGTTTCTACGTCGTCTGCTGTGTTTTAGGCTTTGGGGATTTGTCAAGTTAAACTCTTGAATTATAATTAAAACATCGTAATTTATGCGGGTGTTTAAAAAAATATACCGAGCTTATTCTAGAATCTAAACTAACCAAAATTTCAATTGACTATCAAATTCTAGTTGTCATTGAGTCGGAGTGTGTGTGTGTATATATATATATGTCGAAACATACATTTGAGTCTGGAGAGCCGCTTATCCAGCTAAGCGTTTTATAGGTACAAAACCAGTGGTCACTCTCTGACCGGCCATAGCAAACAACCTTATATATCTGTTATAGAATTTCAATTAAAAAAAAAACGAACAGGTAAAAACTATTTCATGCAACAACCCAAATTTCATTTACAAAATATTGTTTTAAGTTTAAGATTTAACAAAAATATATTTATTAGTCACCTGAAACAAGTTTTAGTACCATATCAGTTATATTAAGAAAATTTGTTCGTATCATGGATATATTAAAAGAATATTGTTCATATGTAATCAAAGAATATTATCAACTCTAATGATTTAATTTATTTATATAATTTGTAATTTTATTTGTAAGTTTGTTATAGCATGGAGATTTTCATGTTCATTTCTCTGTGACAAAAGGCGTTCTTTTCAACCGGAAATATTCGGCGTTTCACACCTTTGAAACTAATTAATTTGTTTTCTCCCGTGGTTCAGATTATTATTGTTGCCGATGCAGACACCCAACGACCTCGGATTCTAGATTTCACCTAAAACAGATTATAATGCGTTGGACAAAATGCTTAGCAGCATTTCTTCAGCTTCTTTACTGTTCTGAGTTCAAATACTGCTGAGATCAACTTGGCCTTTCCTCCTTTCGGGGACGATAAAATGAAATATCAGTCAAGTACTGGGGATCGATATAATCGGTTTTCCCTCTCCCCTTAAAATGCTAACCTTGTGCCAAAATTAGAAAAAATTATTTTCTTGTGGAATTTAAACATTTTAGTTTGGGGATCGAATCAAGCTGTTTATGTCCTAGTAATCGAATTGCCTAGTTTTTTGTTTTAACATTAAAGTTGTTTAGCCACAACTCTACCTCGATCACTTAAATGTATGATTAAAGAAGTTCCAGCCAGGACCATCCCATCTTCCTCAGCAGAGTCCACTTAGGCCCATATTATCCCATGAATTCTTTTCTTTGCACGATTTGGTAGTAGATCAGTGGGATAATTAATGTGGGATTAGTGTGGGATAATTAATGTTTACATCCTTTTCAATATAGATATTTGAAGTTCAGATATTTTATGAGAATTGTTGAAACAAGTATGGCTGTATAGTTAGAAAGTTTATTTTGTGATTACATGATTCTAAATTCTAGTGCACCTTGGGCAAGTGTCTTCTACCATAATTTCATATTGACCAATACATTATGAATGCAATTTGGTAGACAGAACTGTGTGAAAGTCCAGTATCGTCATCATCATTTTATGCCCACTTTCCTTGCTGGTGTGGGTTGGACAGGCTATCTCAATCCAAATTAATTTTTCTTTGGAATTAGTGCCTGTCTAGATGGGTTGGAGGACTGTTTCTCATTCTTGTGTTCCAGTTCTGACACGCTTTCAACATCTGGATGCCTTCTGAGCACCAGCCACTTTACAGAGTGTACTGAGTGTATTTTAGTGTGGCACTAACACGAGAGGTCACCATCTTCTTAAATAGACAAAAGGGTATTTTCACTTGACTCTGCTTGTTTGCTAACCATTATAATAAAATGTGCTGTGTGCCTTTTATCATAGCACCAACACTAGTGAGATTGCCTTGTGCCCTGCAACATTAAAAACCCATCATTATTCCAAAGGGTATCTAAATTCTAGGCAACATGTACTGAGAAGATAATAATTTGCAATATGCAAAAGAATTAATCAGTTAACAGGAAGTCTACTCAGACTGACTGTACTGTTACACAGGTGGCTCAAACTGGAAAACAGTTATTTAAGAATAACTAGGAGTTCTTAAATGTAATTTATTTTAACAGAACTATTGTAATAGAATAAACTTATGTTAATATCATAGGAATGGTGGGGTAGAGGTGAATAGTTACTTTTTAACGGAACATGAAAGTCATTGAGCTGCAGAGCCATTACCTCACCAGACAGATACTTAGTAACATTTTGTCTGTCTAAGCCAGGGGTTTTCAAACTGTGGTCCGCAGACCACAGGGGGTCCGTGGACAGCAAATACTTTTTATGGGAAATTTGATTTTATATATGTTTTTTAATCAAAATCTTTTAATTGACAATAAACCTATTTATTAAATACTGTTAAATAAAGAAATGTAAAAATATGTTATTTTAAGCAAATATTTATATATAAATTTCATAAGCGTTTATAAGGGGGTCCCTAAGGTAAAGCCTGAAATATAAAAGGGTCCGCAAGTCAAAAAGTTTGAAAACCCCTGGTCTAAGCAACTACTGGGGTCAATTTGATCAACTAAACCCTTTGGTGTGTTGCCCAATGTGACTGCAACCCAATGACTGAAACGAATAGAAGAATAAATGATACACCATAGCAAACATTCTCTTTTAACATAGATATAAATGGAATTAAAACTGTTTTAAAAATATGTGTATATTTTATTGACAGATGAGGGGGATGCTGATGTACGCCGTAAGAGCAGAGGAATGTTGAAAATGTATTACGGAATAGACGAAGAGAAACTAGGTATGACAACTGTCGACCCATGTGACATTGACGGTGCCCATTTTAAGCATGATGTATTCCTTAACAAGCTTATCCGAGAGAAGTCTCTGACTGAGCTCATGGACAGAGAGACTGATGTAGTCCGTCAAATCCGTGCTCTGGACAGTGAAATGCAGACCCTCGTGTATGAAAATTATAACAAGTTTATAAGTGCTACTGATACAATCAGAAAGGTAAGAAACCTCTTAAAACTGATTTGGTTGTGAAGTCATCTTGTAAGCTCTTATCTGTTGGTATTGATGTTGGTGATATATATTTTTATTCACTTGTTGTTTTAGTTTTTATTTCCTTAAAGTTATGTGAATCTCCCTGGTTCTTTATGAAATTTTCCATTTATTTTCTCTAGGTTTTTTTTTTTATTGTTTATGCTTATGTCTGAGAAAAATGGATATTATCCAAAACTACCATATAGGATGGCATAGAAAACATATGGACATATTAGATGAACCCTAATTTCAGTAGTGCATATTTCGGCAAAAATATGGGGGTTTTAATGTATTAAAGCTTATGAAGGAGGGCTACTTTGCATATAGGACCTGGAATGATCTTTTTGAGACTTTTTTTTGTTTTTGAAAAAAATGCTTCTTATATGAACTCAAATGTGATAATGAAAACTCTCAAAGATAAGAGCAATGTGGAGGGATATAATGTTTGTATTGTTAAGGTGCAAGTATGACTGTTAGGTTAAGAAGTACCCCATATAACTACATGGGTTTGGGGTCAATCCCATTGCATGGCACCTTGGGTGAATGTTTTTGACCCACAGCCCAGGCTTGAACAGTAACTTGTGGATAGAATTTGGTAGACAGGAACTTCATGGCAGTCCATTGTGTGTGTGTATACATACATACATACACACACACATACACACATTCACACACAATATGGCGGCGAGCTGGCAGAAACGTTAGCACACGGGGCGAAATGCTTAGTGGTATTTTGTCTGCCACTACGTTATGTGTTCAAATTCCGCCGAGGTCGACTTTGCCTTTCATCCTTTTGGGGGTTGATTAAATAAGTACCAGTTACGCACTGGGGTCGATATAATTGACTTAATCCATTTGTCTGTCCTTGTTTGTCCTCTCTGTGTGTAGCCCCTTGTGGGTAGTAAAGAAATAACACATTCACGCACAATTTAATTGATGTTACAAATGTTTTTATTAACAAATGCTGACATGGGTTGGACAGTTTGACCAGAGCTGGCATGCTAAAGGCTGCACCAGGCTCCAGTCTGATTTGGCTTGGCTCATACTGCTGGATGCCCTTCCTAATGCCAACCACTATACAGTGTGTGCTGGGTGCTTTTAACTAGTGCCTTTTTTTCATGGCACCACCACAGGACCCTGGCAGGCCAGTCCTTTTCACCATTGATTGCAGCCTTAACACTTGTGCTGTGGAGGATGAGAAATCAATATTGTTGTCTCTGGTCTTGATAACTTATGGCATATTTTGGTTGAAGGTTGACAGCCAGCCATTTGAAATAAATGTTCTTTGAATACTGTAGTTCATTGCTTGTGTTGAATAAAAATAATTCTCAGTAACCATTTCTCATCACAACACTGTGCATAACATTTCACCACTTCTAATTCATCCCGCATACAATTTATTTATCTTTATTTCAGATGAAAAACGATTTTAAGAAAATGGAAGATGAGATGGATTTACTGGCAACCAACATGGCTTCAATAACAGAATTCAGTGCCAAGATTAGTGACACCCTTCAAGATCAACGACAGCAGATAACAAAGCTTGCTGGTGTTCATGCCCTACTAAAAAAAGTATGTTGCTTAACTATAACCCCTTTTTTATCATATTTCTGTTGAAATAAGCTGTTGAAGTGGTAGAATCATCAAATCATTCCTTCATTTTGCTGTGACAATCTCTTTATAATATCAATACAATCTGGTAGAATAATTAGCACACCGGGAAGAATGCATAGTAGTAAATTGTTTTTTAGGAATATTTTGTTTTATTCTCATGAATCCTGTTATCTTACATTTGGGTTCATATTTCTGATGGAGTACATTGTCTATATCATTTAGTTAATCTAGAAGTTAATCAAGAATTTGGAGCAATTTAGTAAATCAATTAATGTCTTTATTAAACTAAGATAAGACTGTGAACTGGCAGAAACATTAGCACACTGGGCGAAATGCTTAGTTGTATTTCGTCTGTCTTTTTGTTTCAAGTTCAAATTCCACCAAGGTCGACTTTGCCTTTCATTTTTTTTCAGGGTCGATGAATTAAGTACCAGTTACATACTGGAGTCAATCTAATCAACTTGAACCCCCCCCCTCCCAAATTTCGAGCCTTGTGCCTAGAGTAGAAAAGAATCATCAGCACACTGGGCAAAATACTTGGTCACATTTTGTCAATCTTTACATTCTGAGTTCAAATTCCATCAGGGGCAACTTTGCCTTTCATCCTTTTGAGGTCGATAAAATAAGTACCAGTTGGGCACTGGAGTTGATGTAATTGACTAGTCCCCTCCCCAAAAAATTCTGGCCTTGTGGCAAAATTTGAAACCATTATTAAGGCAATGTTCAGTTGATGTCTAAACAAGGTGTCCTTTGACGGAAGGGTTTAATTTAAATATACATGTTTTAAAATGAACGATCTCAAGCTTGGTATTTAAGGTATTAATTCAATTATGCATTTTCAAAAATCCTTTTACAAAAGATCTTTAGGATTTTAACAGCCTGAAATGTTTAAAATGTGTTCTTTAGATCAGAGGCTTTCAAACTTTTTGACTTGCAGACCCCTTTATATTTCAGGCTTTACCTTAGGAACCCCTTATAAACGCTTATGAAATTTATACATAAATATTTGCTTTAAATAACATATATTTTTACATTTATTTATTTAACAGTATTTAGCAAATAGGTTTATTATCAATTATACACACAGGATTTTTTTAATACATAC
>NC_068994.1:14653875-14658641 GCF_001194135.2 Octopus bimaculoides
AAACTTTGCTATAGCTGAATGTAAAGAAGAAAAAAATATTACTATTCTAGGATTGTCTTTGTTTTAATAACACTTCTACAATTCTAAAAAAATGTTTTTCTCCTTTGCTTAGACCCTAAAATTGATTGGATCTGTCTTTTTCTCAAAGTATTATTTTATAACTGCACACCCTTTCTATATAGTTTAACTGATGGGAAAAGTTTCATTAACTCATGCCAAAAAAAGTTAACCCTTGAATGAGCTATGCCCACACACTACTTCTTACATTTAAGTATGAGATGGTATCAAAAGGTTCCTTGACTAATTATGTTTAATAAAAAAAAACTTATTTACTCTTTTACTGGTTTCAGTTATTTGACTGTGGCCATGCTGGAGTACCGCACCGCCCTTTTAGTCGAGCAAATCTACCCCAGGACTTATTCTTTGTAAGCCTAGTACTTATTCTATTGGTCTCTTTTGCCAAACCGCTAGGTTACGGGGACGTAAACACACCAGCATTGGTTGTCAAGTGATGCTGGGGGGGACAAATACCGACACACAAACATAAACACACACATACATATATATACATATATACGACGGGCTTCTTTCAGTTTCCGTCTACCAAATCCACTCACAAGGCTTTGGTCGGCCCGAGGCTATAGTAAAAGACACTTGCCCAAGGTGCCATGCAGTGGGACTGAACCCGGAACCATGTGGTTGGTAAGCAATCTACTTACCACACAGCCACTCCTGCGCCTATTTACCTAAGTTTTAACATCATCTCCTTTGAAATAGTCACCTTGCACCACAATACACCAGACCCGGCATTCCTGCTATTCTTGGAATCCAGCCTGGAAGTTGTTTTCCATAAGTAAGGCGAGGACCTTCTGTGATTTGCTGTGGATCTTGACAACAGTGTTAAAACGGTAACCTTTGAGCTGCATTTTCATCCTGGAGAAGAGATAGAAGTCTGCCAATGCATGCTCAATGTCTTTGTAGCAGACTTCCCAAGTTTAACACCAAATTTCTTGTTGGCTCTTTCTTCCTGTCCATGACAAAAATCGCAGGCCACAGCATACATGTAATCACAAAAACACAAATTCCACAACTTGCAAAGTAAACACAGTGATGTCACTCAGCACACTGCATCATGAAGATCAATGCCAGCTCTCACTGCACATGTAACTGTGTGCCGCCTTCTGTCGGTGCACTACAAAACTAGTCCAGGAACTTTATGATACCACCTCGCATGTTTCTCTGTTGTTGTTACTAATTGTATATTACTCCCTCCTCCTACCATTTATTCTTAATGTCCTCTTGCCAACAAGATCTCGTATTAAATTTTCTTTTCAATTAATACTTAGCAAATCCCTCCCCTTCAGAACTAACTCTAACTCTGTGATCTTGAAGACCAATTGGAAATGATCATTAACTGTACTATCACTCATCCCCCCCCACACACACCTTTTGGTTAGCTCCCTTAACCCTTTTGTTACCGTATTTATTTTGAGATGCTCTGTGTTTCTTTCAATTAATTTTAAATATAACAAAGAATTTAGTAAAATAACTTAGTTATCATTCAGCTAGTGTTAGGAACATAAATTGTGACTAAGGTTCGGTGGAAGATTTTAATTCAAAACTTATGAAAACAAGACATTTGTACTCAGAACCAGAGCTGGTTTCAGCCAGGTTGGTATCAAAAGGGTTAATCGTAGATTTTATCTGCCAAGTCGACCTGGCTGAACTCATCACACCTCTCTCCAGACTACATAATATAGCTAGAAATCACAGTATATGAAGTAAATGAAGTGATGTGGTTCAACCGAGAACAAATATGCATTGCAGTCTCAGCTTTTTGGAAGCTTTATCACAGCTCCAGTATTCATAAAGTCTCAAACCACTGTACAAAACCTTGGCACAAACCCTCAGATCAACCTAAAACCTTGTGAGGAAAACTGGACAGTACCTATTCTTGTGTGGTAATTTCAATCTGCTGCCTGATTTAGTACCAGTAATTATCCCTCAGGTGCCTTTAGCAGAGTTCACTTAATTGCAAGTATTCAGACTGTCTTTGGCCTAATGCTTGTAAGTATGGTCTGCGGATGATCCATGTGGCATTATTTTCCCTTCTCTTTCCCCCACTAGAATCAAAGGCCATTCAAAAAGTCATGGGTGCTACCCTTCCTTTTCTAACTGAAACATAAAAAAAAATCCTTGCCATGATAGAAGCAACCAGACTAATGTGTCTTTACCTCTATAACAAAATATAATGGTTCAGTGTCACAGTTACTTAATTATTCTGTATAACATTTTGTAACAAAATTACTGCAGTTATGGATAAGGTTGTGAACTGGCAGAATTGTTAGCACACCAGGCATAATGCTTAGCAGCATTTCAGCCATCTTTACATTCTGAGTTCAAATTCCACTGAGGTTGATTTTGCCTTTCATCTTTCCAAGGTCGATAAAATAAGTACCACTTGATCATTGGGGATGATGTAATTGACTTAGCCCTTTCCCTGAAATTACTGGCCTTGTGTAAAAATTTGATACTAATATTACTGCAGTTGTGTTGTTTGAAATGGTGGGGCTGGACGAAATATCTCTGTATTTTTTTCTGTTTTTATCTCACGATGATATACTACTGTTACTTCAACTTCTTTATAACTTTCACTGTAAATTTAGAAATAATACATTTCTAAATCTCTCAGAGAGATTTATGCAGTAGTGATACGATGAAGTAGTTGTATACTGTCAACTTAATGTGACAGTCCCCTGAAGGGAATAATACTACTGTTGGTTAGACCAAGGAAGCTGCACCACTTCCTGTCGGCCTTGACACATTTCCTGTATCCTTATGTTTACAAACATAAGGACACAGGAAATGTGTCAAAGCCAACAGGAAGCAGTGCAGCTTCTGAGGTCTAACCAACAGTAGTATTATTCCCTTCAGGGGACTGTCACATTAAGATGACAGCATATAACTATTTCACTGTAAAATTTCACCTTATGCCTCATTGAAAGAATATAATTATATTGTTGCTAAGAAAAACCCATTTAAAATAAAGGCATACTCAAATACTTGATAATGAATCAAACTCACTATTTTTTCTCTTTTTCTCTTTATACAACCAGATATTACACTAAAGCTGAGAAAGTACTTATCCAATACAATCATATGCCAAGCTTTAAACGAATTCATGAGGACTGCCTTGTAATTGTAGATGAACTTTGCCAAAAGCTGAAGGAGAAATTTCAGGAGAAAGATGTAAATACATTTTGTCATAACAGCTAAAACCAGTTTACATCATAAGATTGTTTTTAATATAGGAGTGATCTTACACTTAACAAGACTTAATGTTTGGGTTTTTATGCATATGTGTGCATTATTATTATTGTTATTTGGGGAGTAGATGTCAGAATTGCCAGAATGCTGGACAAAAATGCTTAATTTTGTAGTTGTGTCCTTTTATGGTCAGAGTTCAGATCCTGTTAGATTATTTTGACTTGATCTTTCCATTGTTGATAAAATAAATCACCAGTCAAGTTTTGGGATTGATTTGATTAAGCCCTTTCCCCAGAATTTCTGTCCCTCTGTCTATGTTGGATATTAAAGTGGTGGATTGGCAGAATTGTTTGAACACAAGACAAAATGTCAAGTATTTAGCTGTGGTGCTTTATGTTCTGAGTTCAAATCCTGCTACGGTCAACTTCACCTTTTATTCTTTCTTCCTTACTTAAGCCCTTTTCTCCTTATATAGTATAGGCCATCGATGATTTTTCTCCACTCTCCTTGGCTCTGGGCCATCTTCAGAGCCACTCTCTTAGTGTGGGGGCACTACCTGAGAAGGTCTTCGTCTCCCAGGTCTTGTTGGTTTTGAATTGTCATCAACGGTTCTATAACTTTGCTTTTTTCTAGATTGGGATGTTGACCTTATGCAAATCCACTTTTACCTTTGGAAAGAGGTGGTCCATATTAATCTGGCCTCTGTCCTTTGACCTGTCTAGCATGTCAGGCCCTCCCAGGAGCTTGCGTTCCATTGGCATAGTGCTGTGTGTCATTGAAGCACATAAGCCATCACACCACAACAAGGACTGGATCTTTCTTTGGAGGGGATGGGCTTGGTAAAACAGGACACCAGTCCAGAGAAATAGTGCTGTCAGAATTGTTAGAGTATCAGACAGGAGGCCTCGTGGTGTCTATTCCACCTCTGTATGTCCTGAGTTCAAATCCCATCAAAAACTAGTGACACTTCTGTCAAAGATTACTATTAACGGAGAGTATCAGTGGTTTGAATAATTAATAGAAACACTGTTTTCTTGATTTGATCAGAAGATCAATTGCCAGCATCTTCACCACAATTAGCCAGCAGTCAGTTAAACCTACTAAACTCTTCTTGCAAATCGATTTAGAAATCAGCCTCGTCTCCCTTTCTCCTGGGAAATTACAATAAAACAAAAATAGAAAAAAAATGCCTAGGGTTGTGGTATAGCAGAAATGGTAATGGCAGATGGTATAAAGTATCGACCATTTACTTTAAGTTCATCTTTGCTCTTCACATTTTTGGATTCAGTAAAATATATACAGTATAGGTGCAGTGTGGCTGTGTGGTAAGAAACTTGCTTCCCAACCACATAGTTCCAGGTTCAGTTCTACTGCGTGGCACCTTGGACAAGTGTCTTCTACTATAGTCACAGGCTGATCAAAGCCTTGTGAGTGGATTTTGTAGGTGGAAACTGAAAGAAGCCCATCGTATGTATATATATATATATATATATATATAT
>NC_068994.1:14659210-14664393 GCF_001194135.2 Octopus bimaculoides
AAGTTGAATCAAATATCTATTATTTCTAACAATCAGTACCTAAACACCTAAGACCTGAGAGCGAACGTGCATCACTTCACTGCCATCAAATACATTCTGTTGATATAAGTCTAATTCATTGATAAAACAATGAAATTGTATTGCCTTAGTTAGTGCAAGATTTAAACTTGGTAATGTCCTAAGCACTAGCGTAGTGGAGTGGATGGAGGCAGTCTGTCCCAGGCAGCACTTTTAAAGGGGTACCACTTTTGGGTCTGCTGTAGGCAATATGTGTTTTTTGTGAGGTCTGGGTGGGGTGGGGGAAAATGGAAGGGCACACAGTCTAGTCACGCTAGTGGTCCTTTGCTATGTAAAGCATGGAAGACCCTTCTTAGAAATTTACACTGACGTCATCATCATTATTTAAGGTCCACTTTTCCTTGATTGCATGGATCAGACAGAAGTGAGTCATGCATTGGAACTGAACCCAAGACCATGTGGTTGGAAAGCAACCATTGTAACCACACTGCCATTCCTGCACCTCGAACATCTCATAAAAATTGAAAACATATCTTCTAATTATTATGAAACCCCTGTTGTTAATAGGGTCCTAAGTGTAAACTTGTTTAATTTATGCTTAAATCCAACATTAGCCATGCTAGAAATGATGTGAGATTTTCAAGTATGAATTGTAGTTTTGAAATGGAAATTATTCTCACATTTTCTGTCTTTCCTTTGCTGTAATTCTCTCTCTGTCTGTCTTTCATTTCTTTTCATATCATTTTTTCTTTGCTTGTCTGTCTTTTTCTTTGTCTCTTTCTCTCATTGTTTCTCTGAATCTCTTTTTCTTTTTTCCTTTCATTCTTCTCTTCTTTCTGTTTTTTTCCCTCTTATTCTTTCTTTCATTCTGCTATTCTCTCTTACCTTCTTTCCCCTCTCTTCCACTTCTCCCTCTCTCCCTCTCCCTCTCTCTCTCTCTTTCTCTCTCTCTCTCTCTCTCACACACACACTCACACACACACACACACACACACACACACTCTTGTAACACAGCATTGATTCTAATGCTGGATAACTTTATCTGGAGATGCAAGTGAGTGAAGCAGTAACAAAAAACTTGTTACTGCTCCATTGAGGTCCATTTCCCATTCAGTGTATATGTATGCAAGAGTAGATATTAAATTAATGTGTAAAAAAAAAAATGTCATTTTGTATATTTTTATTATTTTCTGGCCTGTTCTATCTTTCTAGTGCCCGTCAAAAGATTGATGAAGATCTGGCTGAACTGGAAAAGCAGATACAGTTACAATCTGGAGTAATTCCACTGATAGAAGAAGTAGAAAGACCTGCTCAAGCCTACATGATGGCTCCAATAGTAATAGATTTTATCACAATTCTACACATCAACTTTTGTACATACCTACATATCCACATGTTTTGTTGTTATTTCTATTTTCACATGTATATTTGATTACAAATATTTGCATTCAAAACAACAATACTGTGTTCTCTATCTGTTTTTTTTATGTTACTACTAGTCATTGAGCTTCAATTGGTGATACTCTGAAGTTTCAGAACTCCATAGTGTTTCCAAGTAGTTAATGTGGGTTGATGAATTGTCAGTTCTTCCAACTGGCAATAATTTGCTGACTGGATTGGTTGACCCTAGACTGACCATTGGCTGAAGAGGCTCTTCCAAACAGACTATGTTGTGTAGGTTCACCAAATGAAGATCAATACACTCAACTTCACATTCTTCATGTTGCTTCCCTTAGCTTTGCCATGACCCTGGCTTGAGAATTTTTCATCATGAAGGTTAACTCCTCTATATACACAATATTGGAGAACTGTTAAAAAATCAAACCTGATGCTTTGCAGTATCTATTCCAGCTGTTTGTGTTCTCTGTTTTTTAGGATAGACTTAATCTGTCAATTAGTTTAACACCACCATCTGCTCCTTGGGTACCTTTAGCAGGGATCGTTCTGTTGCATGCATTCAGTACAGTGGTGGATGGTGGTTGTAAAAACTTGGCAAACGAAGGTTTGTCACTCATTAGCAGCTGCACTCTCCCTTGTATGTAAGCAGTTCATTAACAAGATGTTCATGTTCCTGTTCAGATCTTAAGTATTTTCTGACTCTTAAGAGGAAGCTTAGATTTTGGAATCTGGTTTGTGATGTGGTAGTCATTTGGCCATCATGAAAGGTAATCAGAGATTGTAAAGCTTAACATCTGAAATATGTTTGAGAGTTTTAAATGTCTGTTATGCTCACAAGGACATGGCTCGAAATGCTACATTCTGCATTTTTCATGGTAACTGAATTTAGCAAATTCCTATCATATATTACTTTTAAGGAAACAAAACAAATATCAAAATTATTGATCAAGCATAAAAATTGTTATATTTCAGGATGATTCTTTTTCTTTTTCTTTTCCAAATAAACACATGCACTATTTGTTTGTTCTTCACTTGTTTATTATTGTTCTTATTTTATTTTATGTCCATTGTCCGGAAATCTTTCGTCACGCATCTGTGACATCTTCAGCATCTCTTCCATCCACATGTTTCCTCCTGTTCTGTTTAGTCCATTCTGTCTCTCTTTGTTTTTAATAGGATGTCCTTGAATTTGTGGACCATGGCTGTAATACATTCCTCAGTAACATCTGTCTTGTGATAGCATCTTACAATGACATGTTTTTAAACAGACTTCAAGAAGAGTAAGTTGCATTGTCATCATCATTTTTTTTTTTACCAATTTTTTCATCTCAATCATGTTTAGCACATCACCTTTGACCCCCATTCCTTTCCATATTTTCCTCTTCTATGTACATTGACCGGTAGCAAAATGGCTCTTTTCAAAGCAAAATGGCACTTTTCAACCAGTACTCATTGCCCAATAACACATCACTTGTTCATAAAGACATAGTTGTCTTTGTATATAAAAAAAAGTACTTGCAAACTCTTTGCAAGTGAAATGTAAATGTTAAAAGTAAAAAAGTGTGAAATAAACTTGTAATAAATTAGAATATTTTTCTAGCAAGAGAAAATATTCAGACAAGATTATTTCATGGGAATAGATACTGGATATTATGTGAATCATTTCAATATGAATGTTAGAGTTTTGCCTCATCTACAGCTACTACAACAAGCTATACTGCTCTGAACTAGCTTCTGCTTAATGCCCTACCTCAGGCTCACCTAACATAACTGCATCTTTTCTTGTATCCCAGATTTTATGCTAAACACTTCTCTCAATTTGGTTTCTTCAGAACTCCAATTTCCAATTATTTTGTACAAATGCAGAAATACAGATGCTCTAATTTGGGATGAGCTTCAAAGATTTTGGTCACAGCTTTTCCTTCTTTGACTAACATACTAAAAAACTATACTAATTAGACCAGTCATGGGCGAACTGTGGCCCACTGACTTTCTAAATGAAAAATTACCTTGAATTTATTTTTAGTAGTGTGGCCCACCTGATGATAAATCATCTCTCATGCAGCCAACTTTTCTTAAAAAATTGCCAATGCCTGAGTTAGACTAAGGAATGAGAACCCATTCAGTTTATTTAAAGGCATCATTATTTAATGTTCGTTTTCCATGCTTGTAAGGTCAGGAGCAGCACCAGGCTCCATTGTCTATTCTGACATGGTTTCTACAGCTGGATGCCTTTCTAACGCCTACCTCTTTACGGAGTGTCCAGGGTGTTTCTATGTAGCATCAGCACCTATGCTTTTAACATGGCACCAACACCAGTGCTTCTATGTGGCACCACCTCTGGTATCAATTCTGCTGTTTTAGATGAGTCTTCTTGAGTATAATACTAAAAACAATCACCAATTTTACACTTTGGTTTTGTGGACAGCTTTGTGTGTTTGAGCTTGGCATGATTTTATTTTTTAAAAAGCATATAATTTTGTTTTTCACCTATTTTCACTCGTGTTCATGTTATAAGCTATATGTAATATTGTGAAAAGATGTGTAATGTGTACAATCTAAAAACTATTAAATGGTAATCCCATGAGATCAGTTATGCAAATTAGTCTTAAGAGAAACTTAAAGTCTAATATTATATTTCCAAATTTCAGTGAGAATTTAGATGCAATAGCATTGAAAAAGTTGGTGAATTTTGTAAACTCTCTCATGGAAAGGTACTTTGACTGTGTACACAAGAGAGTACTTTTAGAGGTGAGTTCATTTTAATATATAATCAGATTTCTCTGTTGTTTTTTCTCTGATGTGATTCACCAAAGATAATGTTTGTTTAAGAGTTTCAGATAAGAAATTTATCTTGATTTTGTTTCTCCATACTGGCATATGTTAGACAAATCTGCAATATATCATTTAACAATGTGCATTTTGACCATAGTTTAACTTATCTATAGTAGAATATATTTTCCCAGTGACTTTTAGTAGGACTGAACCTGAAATCATGTGGTTGGGAAATGATCTCCTTAACCACACAGCCATGCTTAAGATCAGATGTCGTAATGCGAGTCTGATGAAGTGTCACCCCAGTGTAATCAACTGTAGATATTATGTAACTTTCCACATTGAATCATTTATGTGCATTGGTGTTAGGAACAGTATGATATCAAATCAATTGTAACTAAGAGGCTTTTCCAAACAGACTATGTTGTGTAGTTTCACCAAATGAAGATCAATACACTCAACTTCACATTCTTCATGCTGCTTCCCATGACTTCGCTGTGACCCTGGCTTGAGAATTTTTCATCATGGAGGTTAACTCCTCTATATACACAATATTGGATGACAGTTGATACACTAAATTTATTCTTCATCTTCTTACTTGTGCATATGATGATGATAAGCATTACTTATACACGTTTTGTCCCATTGTTGTCTCATAACTGTAAGGCCTTTATTTGTATGTGTATATTTTATATGTACCAACTACCTGTGTCATTTTCCATTATGTCTCCTCTTCTGTCATTATTCATCATTTGTTTATTTTTGTCACTATCCTCTATGTTCGCTCATTTATTCCCCAACTGCTCTTTGCTGCTGATGCCACCAAAATGTACAATCTTGTCATTAAAGGCACAAAATTATTATGATTTTTGGATGATAACTGATGAGGGAAGGGCATGTCCACATCTTCTGTACAATTTTTCCATAGGTTCCTTTGTCATCCTGCTGTGTAGTTTTTTAATCTCTTTCTCTTTCTTTATATATATATATAT